>NC_071994.2:83138484-83441515 GCF_028885655.2 Pongo abelii
CATAGTTGAGATGAAGTAAAACAACACCTCTGGGGAACCTTACACAATAATTTAACAGCAGATTCAAGGCAACTTAAAACTAAAATTCTAGAAACGCTAAACGCCATAGATCTACACACCCAACAAACAGCCATATGGAAGAATGTGTGAGAACATCTCTCCTGGATAGACCCCCACTCCTGGGGGGGTGTCTCTCCTTAATTGGAAAAGGATGTTACTGATTATTCTCAGGTTTGTCTTATGTTATTTAATAATCCTAGGATGCAAAGCTGGAAAACGAGTTATAACCGCTGTACCTTACAAACCTGTTGCTGTGCACATCTGTACTCTTCAATCAATAAAACCTGATGCAAAAAATGGAAAATGGGGAGATATAGGAGATTGGTCAGGGTGGTGGGAAAAATTATACGAAAGATACAAACCTTGGAAGGCTGGGAGGTTTTGCAAAAGCTTAGGGAGACGATTATAGCTGAAGGCAGTTAAATTCTCTTATATGGAGGCTGAGAGCAAAGGGTAGATAACAAGGGAATGTAAAATAACTTATCTAGATAATCTGTTTACTTATGTTCTCCAGAAACCAACCTTAGATCATCTGCATGGAGGACTGCTCTCTACTTGGGGAATCAACAATATTAATTACCCACAAATTGTGTTTGCTCCAAGCTTTTGTCATTAAATCTGTACTAAAATAAATGTGAGCATGGCTGGCTTATGGGGGGCTGCACTCTCATCAGCGGTGCTAAGTGGTGTCGTCCCCTAGCTGGGCTTTGAAGCAAAATACCTGTGTCAGCATACTTCATTCATCCATTGCTCTGCCAGAGTCTGCAGGATAGACTTGGTGGCACTGCTCTATCCCAGAGATTCTGCAACCTGAGGATAGATTGAATGAGAAATGCAAGCAGCATGCCCCTCTTAGGGTAAAACCATAGCCTCAGACTGGGATCTTGAAGGAGAAGAAACTCCACAGATGATGGATGAGGCAATGGTAATAGACTGGGTTGTGCCATAGACAATTGCTGTTCTTAGCAAGATTTAGTAAATGTTCTTGAATAAATATTTCTTTATTGATTGTATGCCTTTAGTACAGATTCTGGTGACTTTAAATTCATTTTTAGAATAATTTATATAAGTTAAAATTCTTATTTTCCTGGAAAGAGGGTTTCCTACACTCCTTACTCCCCCAATCTGGATGTCCTACCTCTTTTAGATGATTTCTTTTAAGGAAATCAGTTTATATGTACCTCCTGGGACATCACTAGTAGAAATGATGTAACCCTAGAAATACTTACTTTTCAAGGTTGGGAGACAAGAATGACATTTACTCATTATACTGCACCAGATATGGTTCTAAATAACTTACATTCAAGCTTTCATATTTACTCCTTGAAATAATGTTTACTTCACTATACCATTGCCTTCTTTAGTAGCCACTGAAGGTGGCTTCAACAACTCAGAACAGTTAACAGCCATTGTTTAAATTCTATGCTAAGCATTGTAGTTACAAAGCCTTCTGTTAACATTATGAAAAATTTCACTTAACAGCTCTGGCAGCCATACCAGACATTGCTAACAGCTCCAACTTGGGAGCTTACCTCCCTGCATCGGAATCTGGGAGAAGTTACTTGACATTCTGAACCTATTTCCTTATTTGGCATCTACCCACCTTTCCACTCTCAAGTATCATCAAGCTTCCCCCCAGTAGGTAAGTTACTATTACAGGTGAACAGTTTACAGCTCTTTTAATGAGTATATTGTTTCATGTATTTATTTTTTTATATACCTCTTTGTTCTGGCTTTATTAAGTTGTCTTTCCTCTTTGTTAGAATTTCAAGATACCCTTCAGCATCCAAATTAAGCATCAACTCTTCAACCCAGTAATGATGATAACTTTCTTTCATTTTTCTCACCATAATACCTTATATTGCTCTCTTGTTACAAATAATAATTTAAGATTCAATTGCCTTGCCACATAGGAATTTCATTAAATATAGGAAATTTCCTCTTCCTAACTGCATGCCTGTTGCATGAAAGTATTGAACACATTTGTTGCATTGGATAGAACTGAATCAAGAGTTTCAAAATCACATTCAGAAGCAAAGGTCAAATGAAGTTTTTCTTCTTCATAATGAGTATATATATATATGCATTCTCTGCTTAGAAAACACAGGTCTAGGTTGGCAAGTCAGAATGATTGTGTCTTTTCCAGGTCATTGGATTAGGATGGAAAAGAACATATAGTCTTTAGCAAGTGCACTTTTTTAAATTGTTAAATCAAATCCTCTGCTTTTGGGCCTGAATATATGCTGGTCCTCTACCTTAAAAAGTTATTGTGCTCTGTCCCAGGTGCATGGCTTCATCTGTTCTTCCTGCCTCCTTGATGTCATGTTTTAGCAATGCCAAATTCACTCACACAAATTCTCTCATACTTTCTTGAATCTCTGTATAGGCTGTTACCTGTCATGACAATTTCCATCTCTATTCTCAGCTTACCTACATGGCAAACTGTAATTTATTATTTAGAGCTCAGTTTAATCAGTTTAATCTATGATGTAGATCCTCACTTACTTACACAAGCCAGTTTAGACATTTTTTCCCTTTTGTTTCCACTGAAATGTGTAGAAATGACATGATGATACTGTAATTGTTGTGTATTTATGTAAGTTATCTGAGGCCATAGAATGGTTATTTCATTTTTGAATTCTAAGACCATAGCATGGTTCCTGAGACATGTTGGGAGCTCAATAAATATTTGTTAAATTAATGAATTATAAATTCATTGTCAGCTTAAGATTTTCTTACTCTTGCCTTTCCTACAAAATAAATATTAACCTAATCATAAAAAATTACCTCTTCTTTCAGGTAAATGTTAAATGTTTGATAGTATAAAAAAATGTAAAAAAGAAAATCTGAAAACAATTATTTTAAAATAAAATAATAGCATTTAGAAGAACATTCCAGATTTGAGTACTGAAGATTACAATTACATTAAGAAGCTTAAATTATAGAATTTCTATAAAGAAGGGATTGGGAAGGGTTTTTATTTGCTTAGTGGTTCCTACATTGGCATATGAAAAGGCAAATGCTGTAGTACTAAGGAAAGCTTTTATTAGCACATGTTAATAACTATTTTACAAATACCAACTGAATGGAAAGTACTGGCATTATTAGCAGTAAGTCAACTTTAATACTAACTGATGGAGGTGAGGTGGGGAAAGATGTGGGTAGGTTATTGTCTTGAAATAAATTTAAAGAGAATTTTCTTTATGTTTGCATGAAATTTAAAAGTAAAATTTTATTTCAAAATCCATGATATTATTTAATATAGTAATTAATTTGGGTAGTCTGATGCAGTAGCAGAATAGTATATCACATTAAATATAGATTTACTATATTTTATGTAGTCACTCTTCTATGGTTGGATACTTAGGCATTTTATCTTTGTCTATAAAGCTTTTTTATGCTTTATTATTTTTAATATTTTGGATGCATTTTTTGTTAGAAGTTGTATTTGAGAGATGATATGGATGAATATTTTAAAATAATGAGACATTATCAAGACATTACATATCTGATAAAAGTCTAGTATTCAAAATATACAGACATAGTTCAGAGACATTCCAGGGTTGGTTCCAGACCACCACAATAAAGTGAGTATCACAATAAAGCAACTTACAAATGTTTTGGTTTCCTAGTTCACATAAAAGTTCTGTTTATACTATACTGTAATCCATTAAGTATGAAATAGCATTATGTCTAAGCAAACAATGTATATATCTTAATTTAAAACCACTTAATTGCTAAAAAATGTGAAAAATCATTTGAGCCTTCAGGGAGTCATAATCTTTTATCTGGTGGAAGGCCCTGCCTCAATGTTGATGGTTGCTGACATGATCAGGGTGGCAGTTGCTGAAGGTCAGGGTAGCTGTGGAAATTTCCTAAAATGGGACAATAATGAAGTTTGCTGCATCAATTCACTCTTTCTTTCATGAAAGATTTCTCTGTAGAATGTGATGCTATTTGGTCATATTTACCCACAGTAGAACTTCTTTCAAAATTTGAGTGAATTCTCTCACACCCTGCCATTGCTTTATCAATTAAGTTTATGTAATATTTTAAATATTCTGTTGTCATTTCAACAATGTTCACAGCATCTTCATCAAGAGTATATCCCATTTCAATGAGCCACTCTCTTTGTTCAGCCACAAGAAGCAACTCCTCATTCATTCAAGTTTTATTGTGAGATTGCAGCACATCATTGGGCTCCATTTCTAAACCTAGTTATTTTGTTATTTATTTCTACCACATCTGCAGTTACTTACTTCAGTGAAGTCTTGAACCCCCTCAAAGTCATTTATAAAAATTGGAATAAGACCGGGCGCAGTGGCTCATGCCTGTAATCCCAGCACTTTGGAGGGCGCGAGGTGGGCAGATCATGGGGTCAGGAGATTGAGACCATCCTGGCCAACATGGTGAAACCCCCGTCTGTACTAAAAAAAATACAAAAAACTAGCCAGGCGTGGTGGTGGGCACCTGTAGTCCCAGGTGCTCAGGAGGCTGAGGCAGGAGAATGGTGTGAACCCGGGAGGCGGAGCTTGCAGTGAGCTGAGATTGCACCACTGCACTCCAACCTGCATGATAGAGTGAGACTCCGTCTCCAAAAAAAAAATTGGAATAAACTTCTGTACTACTATTAATATTAATATTTTTACCTCCTCTCATGAATCATGAAAGTTCTTACTGGTGTTGAAATGATAAATCTTTTTCAGAAGGTTTTCAATTTACTTTGCCTAGAGCCATCAGAGGAATCACTATAACAGCTGCAGCCTTATGAAATGTATTTCTTAAATTAAAAAAAAAAAAAACTGAAAGGCAAAATTACTCCTTGATTCATGGGCTGCAGAATGAATGCTGTGTTAGCAGGCATAAAAACAATTTTAATCTTCTTATACATTCCCATAAGAGCTCTTGGGTGACTATATTATAATAATGAGCAATAATATTTTGAAAGAAATATTTTTTCCTGAACAGTAGATCTCAACAGTGGGCTTAAAATATTCATTAAACCATGCTATAAACAGATGGGCTATCATCCAGGCTTTGTTCCATTTATAGAACACAGGCAGAGTAGATTTAACATAATTTTCAAGGGCCTCAGAATTTTCAGAATGGTAAATGATCAATAATTTTAATGTGAAATGATCAGCCCAGCCCCAACAAAAAAGTCAGCCTATCTTTGAAGCTTTGAAGCCTTGAAGCCAGTCCTTGACTTCTCCTCTCTAGCTATGAAAGTCCTAGACATAATCTTCTTCCAAAAGACAGCTATTCAGTCTACATTTAAAATCAGTTGTTTAGTGTAGATATTATCTTAACAAGATACTACTTCACAACCTCTAGGAAGGCTATGGTTTTTCAAAGTTGTTGGATATTAAGCAGGGCTTGTCTTGGTAAATTTAGTGCATGAAATAAGTTCACATGTAATGAGTACTTTTGATGAGAAAACCACAAATTATCATCTGGAGCAAGGATTGTTGTGCACCATAAAAATATATAAACATATATATATATATATTTATAGGTGCAAATATATATATGATATATATCATATATATGGAAATATATATCATATATATGGAAATATATATATATATATATTTACTTTTCATAGAAAGAACATGGACTTCAGAGTTAGCCTTGAAAGCAATTGATAGCTCCACCATGATAGATTTGGGACAAATCAGTTAACCTTGCTGATCTCTGTTTCTTCCCTCTAAGAAATAAAGATAATAATACTGGCACGGCAGTGGTGCTATCGGGGTTGTATCTAATACTCTATGTGAAGTGCCTAGCAAAGTGTCTGACATCATCACTGCTAAATAAAAGTTAACTTTATTATATCGTATTTTCATTGTTATGGCCTATTCACTGGTCTCTTGAGAGCTGAGGGCTGCCATTTGGCATGGGAGCTGAGTCTCAGCTAAGACAGCAGTGAGATCCAGCATAGAAACTACGAGGCTCAAATATCGAGCCTGCCCTCAGTCTATCCATATCTCAACTCTCAGAAACCTGGCAATCATGGCTCACCCATCCCAGGAAGGCTTCTCGAGGATTTCCCTTTGGGTAAACGGAGTATATCAACACACACACACACTCACACTTTGGCAAGTTTATATATGTACCACAAGACTTTTGAGAGTTTACTTTCACATACTATACCAATACAGTTTAAACAATAACTTGTTTTCTCTACCAGCACTCAGTGAGGTTACTTTGAATTTCTGTTTTTAATGTTATTAGGTATTAACTTCTTAATTAAATGCCCATTTTTTTAATGAAGATACCAAGGCAACAGATACTGTATATGTTTGAGATCAAATATCACTGAGCTCAACTATTGACAAACACTAATGCAGATTCAACTATCCAACATATATTGATGTTTACTTTGTTAAGAGTCTTCTGCAATCAGATTGTAACAGTCTTAGACAACAGGTTGCACCACATGATGCATAAAAATTTCTTATTACATGGAAGGACGGGTCATTTTAATCCAGGATGAGGTATATATTAGCAATTTTCCCATTTTATAGTAATGAGAAGAGACAACTAATGTATAGATATGTGATAATTATTCTTACACGTTTTAAGTTAAAATTGCAGGATTTTTTTGGAAGGAGAGCTTGTTTTGAATTGCAATATTTCAGATAGGTTAAATTTTAATGTCCAAAATAACATGAGACAAAGAAATATTGATGTCACTTTCCATGAAAACATGGAATTCATCTATATCAGGCAGTTACATTACTATATTGCCTTGCTGAACTCTATGAGAATAGAAGGAGGGCAAAATTGTCATATTATTTGAATGCACCTGAGGCATTTTAACTCTGGAAAAATTGTTGTGAAGAAGAAATCTCTGACTATATGGCTGTCAAATGGAGACCAATCACGGTCCACTTGGGCCCACCTTGTAGTCACTGTCAGCTTTTTATGTTTTCCATCCACCAGCACCATGGTAAGCACTGAGCCTAATACTGTAGGACAGTGGGGACAGGCATAAACTTATACATCAAAACATACCTGACTGTGAATCCCAGTTTCATCACTTAAACATTGTACAAATTTAAGGTTTTTGCAACATGCTGAACTTCAGCTTTCTTAACTTTCAGTTGGGGATAATGTCACATTGTTTTGCAATAACTATGAGAACTAATGAGATTGCATACTTAACAGCTAGAATAATGACCAGTACACATGAGTATTCATGTAATGTATCATCATATGAGTTCCCTGTCCACTGAAGGAATAACAAAGAAAGGTCTGAACCCTGAGGAAACTTTTAAAGATATATAAGTAAGTGTAACTTCTATCTCAAATGGGTTTGAATGGCGACAATTAAATTCTCTCTACAAAAGAAAAGCATTAGACCTGAAGGGAAAGCTTTTATAATGAAATAACCTACTGACAGTTACATTATAAGTGAGATAAGTACTGCAGAAGAGAAGAAGGGATTGGGTCTGGAATGTGGTAGGAAGAAGGCCCCTTGAGAGTGCTACGCTAAGACCCGTGTCTCACAAATAGGGAAACTGAGATTCAGAGTCCCCAAGTGGTGTTTCTAAGGTCAAAAGGGAATACATGTTACACTCAGGACTGGAGCTCAAGACGGCTGATGGTGTAATCGGTGCTCTTTCCACCGGGTATCTTATTATTTCTGGGCTTCTATTTTCTTGTCGATGAAGTGAATGAATTGATCTTTAAATCCAAATACATATTTATCTTTGAATGGACACTGAGACTTGTGATGGTCACTATCTGGGCCAAGGCAGATGTACTGGATAAGGCAGTGGTTTGCAGTTGGAAAGCTGAGTTTAAACCCTGGTTTTTTCTATCTTTTGGGTTTGGGAAAATTACTTGGCTTTTTTTAAGGTTCAATTATCTCATTTGAAAAATAAAAATAGGAAATATAGCAGTTAATACTCAGGGGTTTGGGGCAACCACATCTATAAAATATGTAATACTGGGCCAGGCATATAGTAAAGCACTGAAAAATAGTACCTGTAATTTTTTTTCGTCGACGTGTTTCAATATTCTTATTGATCCTTATATCTTTTAATGGAGGTAGGGGACCATGTCTTTAATTGCTTAGAAAAGTACTAAGTGAAGCTTTTACTTCAGGTCAATAAAATCAAGCTCTGGGCTGGTGTAGTCACTTCATACTTAACTGAATTTTCTCTGTTCCAGAGAGCCTTTAAGTGTGGTTCTGGGGACTGGAATGGCAATGACCAAACGTAATGGGAGGGTGGCCTTTCACCATTCCAATCTTCATATATATATATATATACACACACACACACACACACACACATACATACACATACATGAATCTTCATATATATATGAATCTTCATATATATCCAATCTTCATATATATATACACATATACATACATATGTATATGTGTATATGTATAGAGAGAGAGAGAGAGAAGGTAGGGACCTGGTGGCTGAGAAGCTTCCAGCAAAACCTCCTTAACTCACCATCCTCAAAAGTCCTTGACACAGACACCCAGGAGCATTAAAAATAAATGGAAAATGTTGCCCATGCCTGTCTAAAGTAACTAAGTACAAGGACATTTGAGGACGTCTGTGAGCCACTGAAATGGGTTTTAGAGGGCTACATTTTTATTTGTCTTTATATTTTATTGCATTTTCATCCAAACGCAGCCCTTATAGATGCTGCTTCATGCTCCAAGTAGTTCAGCTAGTGAATTTGAAGAAGGCTTTTGAGATAGGCATCTTTTAACACTCAACCACTTTTTTTTTTCACACTCTTTTTCTCTGGCCTCTCAAGGAATCATTTTCTTTTGCACTTGAAGGAACTTTTGTTAAGTGGCCTGGAAGTGAGATCGCTGTGCATCCATCGTGGCAAAATTAATCCAGGAGTGAAAATGCCAAAAAGGAACCAGTTGTTTCTATTCTGAACACCTCCTTCAGTGGTCTGAATGAGAAAGCAAAGTACTTCCTGCAAGCTTCCCTGTAGCTCCTTTGAGAGTTATCAATACCTCCTTCTTCCAATCAAGGCCATCATCAAAGCTGAAGGGCAAAGGCAAGTCCTTAACAAGCAGGAGACTGAATCTCACAAAGAAAAAAAAAAAGGTAGCTGATCTCATCAGTTTCCAGAGAAACTGCAATTGAATTCTTTAGAAATTATACAAGGGAATCAATGATGCAGAGGAAAAATAATTCATAAAAGTGTTGAAAATGCACACACTCACAAAGCTTGCATTAGGGATAAAAGCATTAACTTTGGGATCAGGTAATGGGGCCTCGAAGACTACTTCTCTATTACACATTCATGATGCTTGGGCCACTCAGTCTCTGAGCTTCAGTTTCCTCATATATAAATGGCAATAATAGTAACATGTTATATATAAAGCTCACAAGAGTAATGATAAGTGGGGAATGTTTAGCATGAAGGGCAACAGATTAAAGACAACAAGGGCAAATAGAAGTAAACTTATTTTAGTTGGACTTGTGCTGTAACAAATTTTGACCCTGATATAAAGCCTCCTCTGTGTCCCCATCTCTCCTCTCCTTGTATACTCTAGCATTGCACTTCCACTGCGCTGAGAGCAGTACTTTCTTGCTTACCTCCTTGCAATGGATTGTAAGGTCTTTGAGGACAATGACCATGACTGCCTATGCCTTTTTCAGCTTTCCATTAATGGTATCTGCATAGGGCCTGACATTAGCAGCACTTAACAAAAACTAATTTGATAGATACATTAAGCACTTTATGAATGGATATATCCTGTTTTGTGAACATAACAGAATATTTGAACTGTAGGGGCTCATCTATTTGATGCTGCTTTTACACATGTAATTGCTACGACACAGGAAGACTAATTACTTGGTCACATAGTAACTTGGAGGTAGACTCAGAATTACAATGTCTATCTCCAGTATCCTGAACATGGTGCTTTTTCTGCTGCCTCACACTGCCTCCCTTCATTATACTTCTTTTTATTTAAATGTCAGAAAATGAGAAATTAGGGTCTGTGTGGTTTCTTATAAAGAGATTTTATGACTGATCTTTCTATGTTTACATTTTTAGCGTAAATCTTTACAAAACAACTGCAATCTTTGCAGATAACTTTAGGCGAAGTGTATTCTGGGAATGTTTGAATTCATTGTCAGAGTATTTTCTGACAAAGCACATGGACCAAAGATCTGACAAAATGCTAATCAAAGACAAAGAGAAGCTAGTACCTTATAATGAAATCTGTAAATGCATAGAGAAAAGTACAGTGTTATATTTAGGACTTGGATGGATTCTTTTATATGAATGCATATTAGAAGTTGTTATTGGTTACTAAAAAATAATTTCATAGCTGATCTTAAAATATGTATGTAGTTGAAAACGTATGAGCCCCTATTTTCATAGTACTGAATATAAATCATAAACTTAGATACCACTGAGTCAGGATTTGTGCTATGACAGAGAAAAGCTGATGTTTAGGTATAAATTATCCTAGACAAAGAGCTGTTAGCAAGTTTGTTTAATATTGTTAGAGCAGTGATTAAATTGCTTAGGTTAAGATTTGGTCTGTCCACTTAGCTAAAATATTAGTTTTGAAGAAGAGCTACTTATGTTTGAGTTCAGGTCTGTCCCTTAGTAACTGTATCTTGTGATAACCTTATGGGTTTAATTGAGCATTAACTTACTCCTCTGTAAAATGGGAATGATACTAGTAACTGTGCACGCCTCAGAGAAACATAAATTGGGTAATGTATGTGCATTGTCAATGAAAAGATACCTATTCATATCACAGGATCAGTTATAATTATCAGCAATAATAATGAGATAATGATTACAAATGATGATCTCTCACCAAGCATCTAGCCATGCCATATGCTATTGCTTGTTTTATGCTCTTGATATACATGAAAATATCAAATCTAAATTATGTGTAATTTTCAACATAATGCTTAACGCAGAGTTGTCTAATTTATACTAGCCTATTTTCTCACGAATAGTGAGGTTTCCCCATATTCAGAATATGCCCCAGGATGATCTGTGCTCATGGTATTTGCTGCCCTTTCCCAATGTCTTTGTCCCTGCACAAGGATTATACAACTGTGTTCTCATGGATGTAAAAGTGGCCATGTGATTTGCTTCAGCCAGTAAAATGTGGATGAAAGTAACCTATTGTCGTTTCTAGAGTAGAAGCTCATGGTTTCCAATGTCTCTTTCTTTATTCTCTGCGTCTGAACTACTAGTGCCCCAGATAGAGACTGCTTTGTCAGTCTTGGTCTCAGAGAAAGGATAGACAGAGCTGTACATGCCCCAAAATGAGCACTTGATATTAGGCATAAATGATTTAAAAATATTAAGTCATTCAGATCCTGGGGTTATTTGTTATCACAGTATAATTCAGCCTAAGGTGACTGAAACAGCTTTCTAAGATACAGAACTATTCATGCTACCTCCTCCTTAAAATACTCCATCGTTATCTACGGTATAATGTCCAAATTCCATAGCATGGCACTTACAAATTCTCATGCCCTGTTTCCTGCCAAGGCTTCCCCAGCCTCACTGCCTGTGACTGCTCTCCCTCACACTACACTGTCCAGCAATTTCAGACTGCGGCTAGTGCTCAGAAACCTTCTTGCTAACACATGCTTCTATGCATGCATCCACCTTACTTTAAGTAATCTTAGAAGATCCCTGAAAGGATTTTTCCTAAAAAAAACCCGGCTCAAATCATTCTTTTTCAGGAAGCTGATGCTGTACCTCTTGATCTTGATAGAGATAAACAGCCCATTTTGTATATTCTTTCTGCCTCTGTTTTCTTCTATAAATATATTTAGCACAAGATAGCAAAAGCGTAATGATTTAACTTCTTGAGAGCAGACTTAGGATCACATTTATTTCTCTGTTCCTGACAATGCCTAGTACAATGTGGACAGTCAAGAAATATTGATTTACACTTCCTTCATTTATCTTAAGGTGAGATAAAAAACACAAATTATATGTTTGAAATAAATGGATCCTACTTTATGGCCTGAGGATGTTCCCATGTCTTTCTATGTCTGAGTTTCTGTTTCAGTAACAGCAATGTCTTATACCAGAAAGTCCTTTGAAATCATCAAATGAAGCATTAAAAGTAGAAGCTATTAATCACCTTCAACATGATTTACAAACATATTTTATTAGCTCTCCTTAAGTCCCACTGGGCAAGTATTAATAGGAGTTTATTGACATCAATCTTTAAAAACAGAGTTTTCTCATTTGAAAATCAAATTAATGTGTCAGAATGTAGTTGAAATGTTCTGACCTTTTCTATTTAATCTATGTTAGTTCAGTGACATCCTGTCACCCTTATAATTCCCTCCTGAACCCTGTACTCATGTGAACAACTCTCCAGAGTTGAATTAGTCATATATTTTGGGAGAAATATAAGAATTTTCCAAGTCACAGTCTTGTACGAACCTTGAAGCCAAGGATTACTTTTCAGCCTTCATTGAGAATCCCTCCTTATAACTGACAGCGCTGCACATTCCTAAAACATTTCTATCAAAGACAGGCATTTTGAGCCCCACTTTCTAAATGAAAATTATGAGGCCTGGTTGCTCTTTCTTGGTGCCCAACGTGGCAAGCCAGGTGTACAACAGGACAAGTTAGGTGACAGACACAAGGGATTAACAGAGTGGCACTGGACTTAAAGCTCTGCCCTCAGAAACATCCAGACCAGTGGGAAGAGTGCCTCAAAAGAGTGAGAAAACAATTGTTTTGCCCAGCATTATAACAAACTGTCCAAATCAAGTGGTGGGGGACAGAGCAGAGAGAGCAAACTATTGTGCCTGCCATTAGGGTAGAGAAAGGGGGAGAAGTAGATGAGGGAAAGGTAAAGGCATGTGATATCGAACTGGACTTTGATGGATTAACATTACCATGGGGATGTGACAGAAGATACTGCATGTGCAAAGGCATGAGAATATACAAAGGATAGTATATTTGCGAACAATGCATGGTTTATCTCTAAATCAAACAGAAGAAGGATATAATAATGTAGATGAGCATTCAAGAACATGGTCTCTCACCCCATGCTGCTGCTGTGTGAATCCTGCCTATATAACCCTTCAACTAAAAGCACTATCGCAATGGATGGATTTTAAATTTGGGCGGGATTTGTAAACTTGAGAAAAAGATAGGCTCAATCTTAGGAGAGAAGAGAGATATTCCAAAATTCTCTAAAAGCAGGCCACATCTTTCTATTCAAATTAGTTACCACTGCAATCAAAATTGTTTTGCTTAAAAGACACAGACCAGCACAACACACATACACATACCCACACATACTGACTACAATGTTTCCAATTGAAGAATGGTTAATCAAATAATAGTACTCTCACAAGATAGGATATTATGTGATAATTTTAATGACATAGACATATTTACAATATAATCTTTAAAAAATATAATAATAAAATTGTAAACAGTGTGAGTCCATCCTGTAAAAAGGCATAAACATAAATTGTTTTAAAAATTAGAAGGGAACATACTAAAATTGCACAATAGGTCTTTCTGGGTAGGAGGTCTCTGACTGAATTTTTTTTTTTTTTTTTTTTTTTTTTTTGAGATGGAGTCTTGCTCTGTTGCCCAAGCTGGAGGGCAGTGGCACGATCTCGGCTCACTGCAACCTCTGCCCCCTGGGTTTAAGTGCTTCTCCTGCCTCAGCCCCCTGAGCTGGGACTACAGCACATGCCACCATGCCCAGCTAATTTTTGTATTTTTAGTAGAGATGGGTTTCGCCATGCTGGCCAGGATAGTCTCAGTCTCTTGACCTCGTGATCCACCTGCCTCAGCCTCCCGAAGTGCTGGGATTACAGGCATCAGCCACCGTGCCCAGCCCTGAGTGATTTTTAAATTTATTTTTTCATAGGCTCTGTGTTCACCATTTTTTTTCTCAAATAAGCATGTACGCTTATAATCACACACATAGAAAATGCACATTGCTAAAAATAAACCTATAAAATACAAAGGTAAGTTTAATAGTTTGTCCTTGATAAGATTCGTTTTGCTTACAGTAGGCAAGGCAGTCCACTCACCAGATTTAAACATTCTCATTGGAAATAATTGAATCTTATTATCAAGAGTGCTTCATGAAATGCTTATGATTTACCCTGATCAACCATTCAAATGTGTTTCTACTTCAAGAATTGCCTTAACGCCTTACATAATGCAGGACTTGGTTGACCTTTTATAGAATTAAAGGACCATACAATTAACTTTTTTTATATACAGAGTTAAAACTTAATGAAAACGTGAGGTGAAATGCCAAGACTTAATTTGCAGAATCCTCTCCTACTTCTCATCATGAACTACTAAGGCAGTTTCCTGCTCTCTTCCTCTCAGGCACATTGCTTCTGACCAGAACATGATTTGCTCAGTGCATCCAGGTAGCCCATTCAGAAGGCAAGCACAGCAAGAATTCTAGAGGTGTGGAGCCAAAGGAGAATGGGCAAGGTTCGAGCTCCTGGGCGTGACAAGCTCCTCGGCTCTCTGACTCCGGAGTCAGACAAACCTAAACTCAAATTTCAGCTCTGTACTTACTAGCACCATAAGTGAGGCAAACTATTAAATTTCTAAGCCTCGATTACCTTACATTTAAAATGGAAATAATAGGCTGGGCACGGTGACTCACGCCTGTAATCCCAGCACTTTGGGAGGCCAAGGCGGGTGGATCACAAGGTCAGGAGATCGAGACCATCCTGGCTAACACGGTGAAACCCCGTCTCTACTAAAAATACAAAAAAATCAGCCGGGCGTGGTGGCGGGCGCCTGTAGTCCCAGCTACTCGGGAGGCTGAGGCAGGAGAATGGCGAGAACCCGGGAGGCGGAGTTTGCAGTGAGCCGAGATCGCACCACTGCGCTCCAGCCTGGGCGACAGAGCGAGACTCTGTCTCAAAAAAAAAAAAAAAAAAATAGTAATAATAAAATAAAATGGAAATAATAATGATTGTACATCATAGAGTCATTCAGAAGCTTGATTAAGACTGTGCCCATAAATCATCCTGGAATATTTTTAAGGGCATAGTAAATATTTGCTGACTTATTAAAAACTCTCCGTATGTAGTCCATGTTTATGCCTCCATCTTTGGGTCATGCCATTCTCCCCACTGCCCCTGTCCTTTTCCCCACCTCCTGTTCCCTCAGTCTAAGCCATGTGGAAATACTGGACACTTCTTCAACCTCTGACTGTTTACTGCTTACAACCAAAGCTATTGGTATTTTCCAAAATCCTGTCTCCTCATCTTCCACAATAATAGAATTTTCACTGGACAAGTGGCTTCCAGGAGCATATACCACAAATCCCAGCCTTCTTTGCTGCTAAATTCCTCTAGATTTTGGGAGATGAGATATAAAAGAGAGCTTAATGGGGTGACTTCCCAAAGTGGTCTTTAAGAGAGTGCTAAGGTACATACTTCAACACACCCCTTTTCCCTCCTTTTCATTAAACTGCTGCCTAAATACAGATAACAATTTGACCAAGAAAATGAGGGTCACACCCAGAAATAGTAGAGAGGTGAATTAGAAAAAGTCCTGAGGACTGTACCAGCTTGAACTTTATGTGAGACAGAAATGAATGTCTTTCTTGCGTAAACCACTATTACTTGCAATTTTTCTGCTAGTTACAGCTAAACCTAATCCTACTTGAAAGAGTGCCAAACTCTTTATCCATGCGGATGTTTCTGCCTAGAATGCTATTCCTTGGGTCTATTTTTCACAGAAGATTTCTACCATTTTCTATGTGGATGCAGTCCAAGTATTGCCTCCTATGGATTCCTTCCTGGGTTCCATAGGCCAGGCAAGACTTGGCAGGTACATCATCTCTGTGATGCTAATTATATCACCTTGCATTTTAATGATTATTTTCTTGTTTGCCTCCCTCTCTACACTGTGAGATCCTTAGGGCTAGGTGTTGTGCCTCATTTATTTCTTGATTACATGTGCCCTTAGAGAGGCTGCTCCATGGTAGGCATGCAATAAACCTTTGAATTAATGAAGTGGTTAAATAAACGACTGGCCAAAAAAAAAAAAAGTAAAAGAAAAAGAATTACTGAGAATTTCTCTATCACTATTCAGCTAGGGTCCTCACATCACTCAATTTTTTTTTATCCACTCATCCCCTCCCGCAGCAATAGAAAGGGGTTGCTTCTGCATTGAGTAACAATTGCCTTCAGAGTTCCTTAGTCACATCAGAATGCCCTCCTCCAAGCTTTGCTGTAAATTCCTATTGATTTTTCTAACCAGAAATCTCAGCTCCACTGATATGCCTGCAAAGCAAGGTAGGAGGAACAGTGTGAAATCTATCCCCTACCTAAATCTTCATTACCTTCTGCTGTTCTTGTTCCAAGATGATTCAATTACATATTATGTTCTCAAGTTTTTTTTTTTAACTTTAGGGCTGCTTATGAAAAATTAAACTAGTTACATGAAAGAGATTATATTGCTGTTCTTCTACATCTCAGAAAAAAAAATGAATCATCAGAAACTAGAACAGACCAATACAAGTTATTTTGATTTAAACTTCAGATTAGTTCATTGGTGGGGCTTATGTGCTAGTATATTGCTAAAACAAATTTTCCTAAAATATCAATACAAAAATGTAATTAGATCTTCTTTTGAGGTCTTATTTCCTCCAATCTACAGAATATAAATTGCTTCCTAAAGACTCTCTACATTACCAAATAATCCATATTGCTTAAATTTTTGTATGTGGTAAACACAACCCTGTCTGTATTATTACAACTCAGACATGTTTAAATTCATATTCAATGGGCTTCAATTGTGGTGGCTTCAGCCAACTGAAAAGGGATTTTAATCTAAAATATACGCTTTCAATGGTTCAAAGGATTTTAGAATTTAACTTTACTTTTTCAGTTGGCTCTTTAAGTGATATGGGGATGGGTGAGGAGAACACAGGCTCGCCTTGATTATAACATAATTCAAAATGAACTATTTGTAGCCGTGATTCTCAAAGCCCCGAAGCAGTGCAAACTGGTTAGCATTAACTCTTTATAGACTAGGGGCAGTCTATTTATACAGTGCTTATATTTTGAGTCTTAAAGTCATTAAGTTCAATTTATACATTTTTTGAGCACCTACTTGATGTCAGTGTTTGCCAGGTAGTGGGGGAACTCTCTGAGATAAACATAGTACAGCTTAGTTAGATACAACACAGTCTGGCCAATTATGAGGGGAAAGGCAAAGTTCAATGAGCAACATGGAAGGAGCACCTAAGTCAGTGGTGGCTGATTAAAGACACCCTTTCCAGAAGACCTATTATTTTCCTTCAAATTGTGAAGACACAATGCAGCTGCTCATGCAAAGCAGTAAAGGGGAAGAGTGCTCCAGACAGAAGAGGAGTTGAGGGGAAAGAGATGAGGCTGGAAATACAAGAACCTTCTAAGTTATTTAGCATCAATTCCATTTTGTAGCTTTGTACCTGGATCAGTTTAGTCTGCAGGCCTCCTGCAGACTGAGGAGCAAGAGTCATGTTTCCATATGATCCTGAGAGGGAATATTTATGGTAAGTAGGCACATAGACTCCAGAGTCAGGCCACCCGGGTTGGAAACCCAGCTCTACTACTTCAATGATTCATTTATCTGTTCATTATTAATCAGCAATCATTTATTGATTATCCACTATGTTCCAGGGATTGTTCAAACACAAGATAAAACAGTGAACAAAACTGATCAAACACTTGTCATCATGTAGCTCATAATCTAGTAGGAGGAGGTAAACCACATGAATAAGCACAATATTTGGTACTTTAGAGCAGGATGTAACTGGGAGTATAGTGGGAGAGAGCCCTGGTGTTACAATTTTAAGTAGAGTGGTTAGGGTAGTCATCAATGAGAAGGTGACATTTGAGCAAAGACTAGAAAGAGGTGATAGAATTCACCGTGCCAAGTTCTTTTTCTTTTTCTTTTTTTTGAGACAGAGTCCCGCTCTGTCTCCCAGGCTGGAGTGCAGTGGCCAAATCTCAGCTCACTGCAACCTCCAGCTCCCGGGTTCAAGTGATTCTTCTGCCTCAGCCTCCCGAGAAGCTGGGACTACAGGTGCCTGCCACCACGCCTGGCTAATTTTTGTATTTTTAGTAGAGACGGGGTTTCACCATATTGGCCAGGCTGCTCTTGAACTCCTGACCTTGTGATCTGCCCACCTTGGCCTCCCAAAGTGCTAAGATTACAGGCATGAGCCACCGTGCCCGGCCTCATTGTGCAAAGGTCTTAAGGTGAAACTGTGACCTGCTCTATAACCTTGGGCAAGTTGACATGTCTCTGATTCGGTTTCCTCTGTTAATTGCAAACAATAATAATAATAATAATGAAGTCATAGGTTTGCTCTGATAATTAAATGAGTTAGTATATGTATCTATTCCTAGAACTGTGTCTGACACAGAATAAGCATTTATCTAAGTACTTGCTACTATAACTGTTATTTTCATGCTATTTTTAAACTGGGTCTCTGGTGTTGCTTCTTTCCTTATAAAAAGTCTGCACAGTTGCCCGTTTCCTTTCTTTGCCTCATTGTTAGAGAGCTAGTTCAACAGCAAGACTTATCACTCAGTGTCCAGCGTTATGTCCCTAATCTGCTATCTTCACACCTTCTCCACTGCCATTGGCCTAATCTAAGGTGTTCTGTATTACTCAAAAGCCTCAGTTTGTCTCCTTGCCTCCTTTCTTGTTCTACTACAGACAGTTCTTCATGCAGTGTTCTCTTTTAAATGTAAAGCAAATCGTGTTTCTTTCCTGCTTAAAACATTCAGTAGCTTCCCCTTGCATTCAAGATAAAATTCAAACTTATTCTTTCATTCTGCAAAGCCCTGTGTGGTCTGGTCCCTACCTCCCTCTGCTCCAGCCAAACTGACCTTCTCTTGGTTACTTGAAAGAGCTGAGCTTGTTCCTTCCCTGGGGCATTTCCTCTTGTTGTTCCCTCAACTTAGAATGGTCTCATTTATATTTGCATAGCTGGTGCTTCCCTGCCATTCAAGTGTTAGCTTAAAAGTCATCTCTTCAGAGAGTCTTTCAGTGACCACCCAATCTAGAAGCAATCTCCAGTCACTCTCCATTATATTAGCCTGAATTGTTTTCTTCCTGGGGTTCTCTTTCTATTTGTTTATCTGGCTCTCCACCTCTAGAGTGCAAGAATATGGATTTTATCTGTCTTGCTCATCATCATTTTCTGAGGACCCAGCACTGTAACTGGCCCTGTTCAATGAATGAATGATGAATGAATGGATTAAAGGCATTGTCTTGGCTAAAGCCTCAGAGATGGTAAGACACTGAAGCTTCTCTCAGACCAGAGTATGCATACAAACTGATGCTGGCAATCATTATAGAGAAAAGGAGGGCACCCTCATCTATCAGGGATTTAAGTTTCACAGTCACAACAGACGGCTTTGGGTTCTGCTATTCCTTACCAATGCGTATATTTAAAAATATATTTAGTTTCCTGAACGTGTTCTGTTGATTCCACCTCACTATCTTTGTACATGTTTGGAATACATTTTCCTACTTTGTCCATCTGGAAAATTCCCAGTATTACTAAAGAACTAACTTAAATATCACCTGCAATAAAATTATTTTTCTGAACCACCTGCTTTATGGAACCACTGGAATTCCTGCAAATCTCAACTTCGGTGTTTGTCATGCCATGCTGCAATTATTCATCCATAGACATTTCTTTCTATTCCAACCTATGAATGCTCTTGGATTAGGGAACATATGTTAATAATCTTTGTATACATACTGCTTCATGTCATAGGTGCTCAGTGCTTGGTGAATGGGTTAATGAAAGGACAGATTTTTTGCTATTTGTCTCATGTACTACAATAGCATTAAAACAAATGTGCTGATACGATCGAGTCTAGACCCAGAAACTGGAGTTTGAACAGGTACACTGTTTTTAAAACAAAAGACTACATGTCTTTGTATTTGGAGTAGACTGGCTCTAAATAAAACTATGAAACAGAAGTAGGCTTGATAGAATAGAGCTTTAAAGATTGAACTCATGTTTCATTTTAGAATGGGGTACTGTCTTCTCAATTACTTAATCGATAGATGAACTGACATGCTTCAGGAAAATTACAATTTATCCTAAAGCTAAAATTAAATATTATGGAATAAAATGTAGTTTTGTGTCACAACTGTCTATATCTGATGTAAATAAAGACATATAAATCTCTCCCTCAATCTTTAAAATGGGTCATAAAAATATGCAGTTCAAACCTAGATAACAAAAATGGAACAAAATTTATGGCATAACTAGTTTATAATATAATCTTTAAAAATTTAAGATATTTATAAGCACGAATGAAGTCAAATTTATACCAAAAATGTGAAGCATAAATTATGGCAACACTTATCAATTTTAGTCATGTTGTAAACACTTTCATTTAATTATATCAAATGTCTTTCAGAAACATAATTTAAGGTGATTTACAAAAGTCATAATCCTCCTCCCAAAAAAAACAGAGTTAGAAAAATTAGAATTATGGACTTTTTAAAAAATATATTTTTAGTCATTTTGGAATTATTACTGGAGCTATGAGGTAAAAGTAAAATTTGACTGTTTCCTGTTAGCAATGACAAAAATAGTAAGATAATACTTTATGTATCTCTATCAGAAAAAAGGATGCTTGCTTCAAGAACAGAAAAAGTTTTCCTAACGTTAATTCTAAAGTAAGCTTGTCACCTATAAAAGTTGATATAAGGTAGATCATGTGGCCTAAAGAATAATGCTCTAGGAATTAATGAAGAAAAATCTTAACAACAACAATAAAGACAGCAAGGATGCAGTTTTTAGGATACTCATGTAATATCTAGCATATGCCTGGCTATATTCTAGGGACTTTATAAGACAGTATCTGCCTTTATTCTCTATAATCTTTCAAAGTCACCATTTTTAAGTGAGAAAAGTGTTCAAAACGACACAATAACATTTTGAATACTTTTCTGACTCTAAGGTTTATGCATTTGCCACCATAATGTGGTGGCAATAAATGTAGAGGTGTTTCATAGTGAAGCAGGAAAAGGGTCTGGAGGCAGGGAACCTAAGGACCTCCTAGAACTCAACTAAGGAAAAACCCGAACCTTCTTCTTCTTCTTCTTTTTTTTTTTTTTTTTTTTTTGAGACAGAGTATTGCTCTGTCATTCAGGCTGGAGTGCAGTGGTTTGTTCTAGGCTCACTGCAACCTCTGCCTCCTGGGTTCAAGCGATTCTCTTTGTCTCGGCCTCCCAAGTAGCTGGGATTACAGGTGTGCACCACCACGCCCGGCTAATTTTTGTATCTTTAGTAGAGACAAGGTTTCACCATGTTGGCCAGGCTGGTCTTGAACTCTTGACCTCAAGTGATCCACCTACCTTGGCTTCCCAAAGTGCTGGGATTACAGGCGTGAGCCACTGGGCCCAGTTGGAAAAACCCAAAACTTGTAAGCCCATGTAAATAATTTTGTAATTTCATATCAGCTATTGCAGGAAACATAATCTTCATTTGCATAAGGTGTACACCAAGTAAATAACTTTGTAACTGTACTTCATCCTCTTCATTTACATATGGGATACACCAAGCAACCAATGGAAAACTTCTAGAGGGATTTAAATCCCAGAAAATTCTGTAAGCAGCACTCTTGAGCTGCTTGCTCGGGCTCACTCTCACCTGTGGAGTGTAATTTCATTTTCAATAAATCTCTGCTTTTGTTGCTTCATTCTTTCCTTGCTTTGTTTGTACAGTTTGTCTGATTCTTTGTTCAAAACGCCAAGAACCTGGACACCCTCCACCAGTAACAATAGTTCAGATTATAAAATTAAAGCAAAAGTCATCAAGTACAACTTACCTGGGAACTACGCTAATCTATTTTAAGGTGTTGCTTTCTTCCGCTTATAAGTTGCTACACGAATAATACTTAGATATCCTGTAGTATATGGATGCCATTCACCACGCTTCTTCCTTCCTTTCATGAGCAGCTGCACAACCACACACTTTGCACGTGTACTCTGACAGCATCATGAACTGCCAATATGCAAACTGAAGCTCAGTACTGCTGCACAATCACTATGCTAGGTGTTTATATCTCATTTAACCTCACTATGAAGGGCCATTATTCTGTTACTATTATTGTTTCAACAAATACTGAGTGGATATCTACTGTATTCTGAGAACCATACTGTGCATGTAACCACATGCTTTACAAAAATGCAAGTGGAAGAGTCAACAGTTATTATAAGAGCTGAAAATCCTACCCAACAATTTAGCCATACCCCTCGATTACTTGTATGAACAGTGGGCAGTTTAATCTCTATGGGAAATATTCAATAATGTTTTTGACATTTATAAACTTTTGCATAAAGTACACAGAAATGGGTACATTAATGAATTTATAAAACATATACTCAAACTTCCACCACTTATGCTTTCCCCAAACCACTAATTATCACAATTGCCAAACCAGAGCCGACCATTTTATACATGCTGAGACAGGACAAGTAAAAACTACCATTTATTTGGGGAGGATGACTTGGTGACATTAATGCACCGATTAACATGTTTTCTAAAATAAGAGTATAAAAGGGCATGAATAATTTTCTGGTTTACTTCATGGAAGAATTAATGCTTATCTATAACAGAAAATCAAAATTTTTTAACCAAGTAATCCTAAATTGCATAGAAACTGTACTTCAAACATTATCTACCCTGGAATGTTGCAATTTGTGAAAACTGCTTTGGAGTTTTTACCACTGGGTTTGTGAAGGAAGTATCTTATAATCAGTGGTAGAAATGTGCTTCTAAAAAGCCTTACAGAAAATACATTCTCAGGAAGATCTTAGAAGAGGTAATGCAAGCTCCCCAAATGCAATTTCCAGCATTAAAGAGCATTGTTATTGATGTTTTATACTTCACCTGACTAACCACAAAAGGTAAGAACCCTTCCACCTAAAATACTCAGAGTCACTGCTCATTGCCTCTTCTTTTTCACTTACCTGATGTGTGGCTTTGGAATTTAAGTCTAATTGTCTTCAGTTGGAAGTAAATAGCAAATTCTTTCAAGGAGGCAGTAATACTCAAAGTTATAAATGCCTGAATCTTTCACTCTCCAGCACCTGCTGCTACCTACAGTAACTCCGCCCTGGCTGTAATGGGCAGTGTCTTCAGAGGGCTAGTATTCTTAAAACAATATTTTTAATATATTTATCCAAAAAGGACTAGGTGGCACTGAGTTACCATTACACACAGATCACCAAAGAGGTTATTTCATAGCAGGGATTTATTTTATGTTGTCAAAATGAGAGAATAGTCTAAATAAATTGAAACTGGACTTTATTGGTTTCTCTCCTCCAAGAAGAGGAAATTATTTTGTTGGAGTGGTGTAGGATCATGAAGGCAGTGTTATTACTCCTCTGGATGTTTTGTTTAGTAGTCAGGGAAAGGAATGAAATTAACATTTATTGAGTTCTGTATAGAAGCTGGGTACTATACGAGGCATCTATATGGATTATATTTAATTGAATTTCTATAATAATCCTGAGAGGTCTGTGTCATAATTCTTATTCTCCATCTTTTTTTTTTTTTTTTGAGACAGAGTTTTTTTTTACATCTTGTCTTTTTTTACATCTGCTCTTGTCACCCAGGCTGGAGTGCAATGGCACGAGCTCAGCTCACTGCAACCTCCAGCTCCCGCATTCAAGCGATTCTCCTGCCTCAGCCTCCCAAGTAGCTGGCATTACAGGTGCATACCACCACATCCAGTTAATTTTTGTGTTATTAGTAGAGACGGGGTTTCACCATGTTGGCCAGGCTGGTCTCGATCTCCTGACTTCAGTTAATCCACCCACCTCGGCCTCCCAAAGTGCTGGAATTACAGGCATGAACCACCATACCCGGCCTCTTATTCTCTACTATAAAATACTAGTAGCATCTCACATCTGCTATGCACAGATCAGCCATGTCAGTCAGTATGTTAAGTTCTTTATATGCATAACTGCATTTAATTATTGTAATGGTCTGATTTGTTGAGAGTGTCTATGTAAGAAAAAAAGGAGCGGTGATCACTCTTAATTCCAACAAAAATAATTTAGCAATCATTTCTAGGACCTAGGTAAATGACAATTTTAATTTAGCAAGCAGAAACCAAATCAAGTACATTATCACCTGCATAGATAACACCTATATGGGCAAGTACAAATTGGTTAACTTAGAGCAAATTATATCTAAAGTAGAACAAAAATAATAAAGAACTGATATAATTCTGCTGTTTGGCAGAATAGTCTATGGTTTTAGAAACCTCTAACTTGTATTCCAGTAGACAGCAAGTTTTCCAGAGCAGATGTAAAAAATCAATGAACTTGAGATTTAAATAAATAAAAGAAAAACTGCCAAGGGCTTTCACTATTCAAGGAATGTTGATAAAACATTTCTACTTCCACAACAAGTCTACTCTTCAAAGGCTTGGGTATCCTCAATGATATCTTCAAAATACCTCAGGGAGAGAAAACAAGAAACTTCCTTAAGATTAAATAATAAACCTGAGTCCTGAATTCTGGTTTGCCAAATAACATTCTGAAAATAAAATCCTGGGGCCAGGATCAGCACAATGGCCTATAAAAGGAGCATTTCTGTCCGCAGGACAGGACGCCCAGGGTGAGACAGGACAACTCCTCTCTCTCTCTCTCTCTCTCTCACACACACACACACACACACACACACACACACAGACTACACAAACCTCTGTCCCCTAGACAGATGGAAAGACTATCAATTTGAAATCTGGGTCAACAATAACACTGTCACCAGAACTCAGATGATAATGAACTCCTCAGAGGTAAGCGTTTCCTTGGATTCCTACCAAATAGCTCACATCATCCTTGCCAACAGGATCTTGATTTTTTTTCTGCTATGAATAAATGTGCCTGAGAGGGGATGATGGGCCAGTGAGCTCCTCCCCAGACTCATATTGTGAATCTTGGTTAGTGGAAACCAGTCATAGTAACTCCCTTCCCCTTGTCTAGTGATTTCCTTAGACCTGGCAGGATGATGCAAAAGTGGCCAATATATTGTGGGAATCCCGGTGGAAGGTTTCTTGGCAGTTCTACCTACTTTGCTAAAAATGTACACAAAACAGATGTGTATTTTCTGTCTCTGGTCAATGCCATGTGCTCATAATGTTGGGAACAGTCACCTTGAAGCCATGCAGGGAGCCACAGTGAAAGGACAATGAAATAAGCTGAGAAATGTACAGAGAGACAGGGAGAACCTGCTTAGTGACTGATTCCTGTAGCAGCCCCACCAGCAACCCCTTGTTATGTGAGCTAATAAATTTCTGTTATTTTAGTTGGAGTATATGTCATCTGAAGTTTATTGAGAACTACCTGATAGAGAGTCCTGTTTGCCTTCCTTAGGCAGCCACCCTCTTTATCACATATGATGCAGTCCACAATTCATGTTATCTTCATTTCTCAGATGCCTAAATTGAAGAACCAATGTATAAGGGTGTTGTTAACATTTGCCAAGGGAGGTTGTAAAACTAATAATCTAACTGAAAGGGTGCTGACTCCAAGGCAATACTCTACTACTACATCATGCTTGCATATACAATGAAAGGGCTGCTGACTATTTGAGGAACTATAAGAAGTCCTAGAGTTCATAAAACAGATATAAATGTATATATCTTTTAGAATCAAATCATGAAGTCAAAGAAATTCTAGGAGTCTCCAAATACTGGAGAGATATTGTGAACGTAACAATCTCTTGAAAATTGTGCTGTAGTGGAGATAATGTTCTCTGTGCAACTTATCATGTTTTCTTCCAACATAGAAGAGAACTGCACATCCCACTCCTCTTTCCTCTCTTGAGCCATGTGTTTAAAATGGAAGAAGCCTAAAATATAGCAATTTGTGAAAAGGCCAATTGCTTTGGAGTTATTGATTTCTGTGTGTGCAAAGGAAGTGTCTTATAATAAGTACAAGAAATGTGCTCCTTGCAGGATTACAGGTCTTATACTCTCAAAGCAGGTAACATCTCAGAACAGGTAAGGCAAACATCCTAAATACAATTATCTAGCATTAAAGAAATTTAAAATTGATACTTTATTACCTAATTATCCACATCAAATTCATTGTCAAAATTAATTTTATTCAAATAATACCAAGCTGGTTACCTTCATAGAACTTCTATTCTAATATGGTAGACAAGTAAGGAAGAAATACAAAAATGTAGAATAAATTAGCTAATATTAATTTGTAAAGACAGAAATTAATAGATGCCAGGTGTATCATTTGCAGAATGACAGATACTGAAAATTTTTGATAGGGCTGACTTGGAAATCTGCACACTGAAACTGACTTTTTTTTTTTTTTTTTTTTTTTTTGACACGGAGTTTCACTCTTGTCGCTCAGGCTGGAGTGCAATGGTGTGATCCCGGCTCACTGCAACCTCCGCCTCCCAGGTTCAAGCGATTCTCCTGCCTCAGCTTCCTGAGTAGCTGAGATTACAGGCACATGCCACCACTCCCAGGTAATTTTTGTATTCTTAGTAGAGACCAGGTTTCACCACTTTGGCCAGGCTGGTCTCGAACTCCTGACCTCAGGTGATCTACTTTGATATCAAAGTTCACTTTGTTTGATATTAATATAGGGACTATATCAACTCCAGATTTCTCTTAGTTGGAGATTACATGTTATGTGTTTTTTTTCCTTTCAATAACTTTTAATTTAACTATGTCTTTATAGTTAAAGCGAGTTTCTTATAACAAGAGTATGGTTTGGTCTTGCTTTTTAATCCAGTCTGATGATCTTTGCTTTTTTATTAGGGTGTTTAGACCATTTAAATATAATTATTTATATGGCTGGATTTATATCTTACTAATGATTACTGTAATCCCATTGGCTTTTCGTTCCTTTTTTTTCCTGTTTTCTTGTCATCTTTTTGATTCACAATATTCATTTTGCCTTTAAGAGTTTATTTTAATGATTGGTTCATTAATTAAAACTCTTTCTTGTTATTGTTATTTTAAATAGTTGTTCTAAAATTTGTAATATATATCTTTAAATTATCATAGTTTATTTTTAAATAATATATACCACTTTGTGTGTAATGGGAGGTGCTTCAAGTATTTGATTTTCATTTCCTTATATTTGATTTACCAACATATATAGCATTTCTGGTGCTCCTGTTTCCTTTGTGCATTTCCTACCTTCTATTTAATACAACTTTCCTCTGGTCAAAAACTTTCTGTATAGTCCTCTAAGTGTTGTTGTTGGTAATTAATTCTCTCGACTTTTCTTTTCCTTGAAATATATTTATTTTACTTAAATTTTAAAAAGGTACTTATCTAGATATTGAATTCTAGGTTGATTCTTTTTTAAATTCAGTGCTTTAGTTCTATTGCATACTTTCAGGCAATGTCAGCATTAACTATTTGATTTGTTTCTGTGTTCATTTTGTGTCTTTTTCTTCCTCAGCTTAGTTTATTTTTTTCCTATCACTCAACTTTCAGCAATTTGATTATTAAATTCTTTGGTCTGGTTATTTTTGTGATTATTGTGTTCCTTGAACTTTTTGTACCCATGGGCTTATAGTATTTTTCAAATTTGGAAAACACGTCAATCATATCTTTTCAAATACTCACTTAGCCCCAACCTCTTAACTGTCCTTCTGAGACTCCAATGTTACATTGCTTGATATTGTCTCATAGGTCACTGAAACTCTATTTATTCTTTGAATCTTTTTTAATGTATGCGCTAAATCTGGATAGTTTTCCATTGTTGTGCCTTCAAGAAGTTCACTGATCTTTTCTTCAGCTGTGTCTAATCTGATAAACCAAGCAGTGCTTTTTTTTTGCTTCAGATATGATACTACTAGAACTAGACATTTCATTGGGCCTCTATATGTAGCATTTTATTTTTTTCTTCATTATATACATGTTTCTTTTAAATTCTATAGCATAATTATAATAGCCATTAAAACATTTTTTGCATTAATCATCGCCTTTGTCCTTTATGAATCTTTTATATGGCCTACATTTTCTCCTAAGGGCCATATTTGTCTGCATCTTTACATGTTTAGTAATTTCTCAATTAATGTTGGTTATTTTCACATGCAGAATTTTGTTGTCTTCCTATAAAGAGTACTGGACTTTCTTCTGACAGGAGTTACTTACTGTGGATGAGCCTAACTTTTTAGGCTTGTTATAACATAGATGGAGTAGTCTTCAGTCTAGGGCTAGTTTATCATTACTATTAAGGCAGGACCCTTTGGTGTCTCTACTGAATCATCGGGAATTTAACAAGGACTTTGTCTCTGTTCTGTCAGAACTTGAATACCTCCTACCCATGTTCAGTTTACAACTCCATGTTTGTTCTTGGCTCTCCTGATGGCATTTTACTCTACATATGCATGGTGTGGTATGCCAGAGTTAAGGGACCCCCTAAGTGGAGTTTCAGTGCTCTTTCTTTAGACAATTCCCTTCTTTCTGGCACTCTGCCCTTCATATTGCTGTTGCATTAGCTTCTTCAACTTCTGATCTCTGTCTCCTCAACTTATCTAGATCACTGTGTTTTGCTTGGGATTCCAATTTTTTGCATGTGAATGTATAAAGTGTCTCAGGCAGAAAACCAAGGAAGTTATACAGCTTGCCTTTTCTATTTCTTTTCTCTCAGGGATTACAGTCTTGTTCTCATTTATCATGTCTGAAAACACTTTTTAAAAAAAAAATAATAATATGGCCTCGTTTTCATTTCTTGTTTGTGGGACAGTCTGGTCCCAGATGTTCCATAGTTACCTAAAGTAGAAGTCTGAAAAAGTTGACTTTCAAGTGGTGTCAGGGAGGGTATGAGTGAGCTAACTATGTGGATATCTGGAGAAAGGGCTTTCTAGTAATAACAACAGCAACAAGTACAAAGTACCTAAGGCATCTGTGTGCCTGGCAGATTTAAGATAATGTGGATAGAGCAGGAAAAAGTAAGGGAGAAGAGCAAGAGTTGAGATCAGAGACTGAATTGGAGTCAAATCATACAGGAATTTGTAAGTTACCCTAAGGACTTTGGCTTTTACTTGGAGTGGCATGAGAAAACTTATGAAGGTTTTCAGCAGGAGAGTGACCATGATCTGACTTTAACAAAATCATTTTGCCACTGTGTAAATGTTAGGCTAAAATGGGGCAAGGGCAGAAGCAGAAACACCAGTCAGGAAGCTGCTGCAATTACCTGGAAAATACACAACAGTGGCTTGGACATGACTGTCATTTACTGGTAATGAAAGTTGGTGTAATTTAAAAGATTTAGGAGATTTGGGGATGCATTTGCAACACTATTCTGTGTCCTTCTCCTTGCAAACATAACAAAGAAAAAAATATGCTTTCGCTTCTCTATAATATAAGGGATTTAGTTCCCTATTTAACTGTAAGATAATTAAAAAAAAAAATCTAGATAGAGTATGACATATAGAATCCTCTCTCATTGACTTGTCTTTACCCTCCTTTTCCCACTATGAAGCCATTGTAGCTGTAGGAACTAATGTTTTGCTGTTAAAAGTTCTTTCTGTTCAATTTCCACTTGGTTTACTCTTTTAAAAAAATAAATGGACCAGGCGAGGTGACTCAAGCCTATAATCCCAGCACTTTGGGAGGCTGAGGTAGGTGGATCACAAGGTCAAGAGATGGAGACCATCTGGCCAATATGGTGAAACCCCGTCTCTACTAAAAATACAAAAATTAGCTGAGTGTGGTGGTGAGCACCTGTAGTCCCAGCTACTCAGGAGGCTGAGGCAGGAGAATCACTTGAAACCATGAGGCAGAGGTTGCAGTGAGCTGAGATCACGCCACTGCACTCCACCCTGGAGACAGAGTGAGACTCTGTCTCAAAATAAAATAAAATAAAGCCTGGCATAGTGGCTCACACGTGTAATCTCAACACTTTGGGGGGCCCACGCGGGTGGATCACAAGATCAAGAGTTCAAGACCATACTGGCCGAGACGGTGAAACCCCATCTCTACTAAAAAAAAGTACAAAATTAGCCAGGCGTGGTGGTGGGCGCCTGTAATCCCAGCTACTTGGGAGGCTGAGGTGGAGAATAGCTTGAACCTGGCAGGCAGAGATTGCAGTGAGCCGAGATCGCACCACTACACTCCAGCCTGGGCGACTGAGTGAGACTCCGTCTCAAAAAATAAATAAATAATAAAATAAATAAATGTAGATGATCAGTGCTTAAAACAAATTATGTTTTCAACTCACCTTTACCTTTGAGCTTGTAATATTTAAATTACTAGCCAAAGGGTCACTGTTGAGACCTAGGTTCGCATGGAACCTAGGGCAGAAACTTCTACCACAGGTAGCAAGGATTTCACTTAAACAGAAGAATGAGACAATTGGGAATCCACTACGGACAATTGAGGGTCAAATGCCAGGGTGAACAAATGTAAAAGCAATGCCCAAAGGTCCAGTGTGGACGATTAATTTCTGAGAATAGCAAGAGTCGGGAGGGCATCTTAATGGGAGAAAGAGGAAGCTGTAGCTAGCAAACCAGTTCAATCTGAGGTCATGGAAGTAGTTGCTGAGAATAACCTCTGGCCTGACATTGTTTCAGTGGCTATAATATGCTTTGTGGTTGTGTGTGTGTGTGTGTGTGTGTGTGTGCATGTCTGCATGAATATAAGTTTTTCTGGCTTAAAATGCCAGTAGCAAGCCTCAAGCCTCAGATTAGAGATAAAACAGATAAAACTGCAGGCCTGGTTGTTAATGCATTAATGAGTATTTAAATAGAATGCACCCCAAGGAACAAAATCACACACCTTTTACAATGTATAATGTGGTTAGATGTGTTTCCACATTAGAGTTATACACATCTAATATAGCATACAGACAAAAAAATCAGTGTAAATGGGTAGTTCACTCATGCAAACATCTAAAACAGACATTTTATGAAACCAAGGTGGGGGTGGGTGGGTATTGGAATCCACTGCCTGCTGTTTTTCTGATTTGTTCCTAAGCTCATCAGATGCTCTGCACCTCCTCCAGGGGATGAATCTCATCTTCAGACAATGTTAAACTCATTCTCTTGAGCAGAGGTGAAAAAAGCTATTTCCCCACTGGAGTTTTCAAAGGCAAACATTTCCTGCAGGAAATCAAACAATTCTAGACTTGACAAGGAAGCTAGGTATATTCAGTTTAGCAAGTAGCTGCCCGTGGGAAACCCCATACACCTTCATACACAGCCTCAGGCCTCTCCTGGGGATGACAAAGCCATTAGTTTTTAAAAGGACAAGGTCTTGACAAACCAACTTGCTTGCTGCAAATGCTGGCATTGTCAAAACAGGAAGGGATAATCTTGGATGATGAAGATCGGAGCCTAGAGCTGCTTGATTTCCTGATTAGCACATATATGAATATGTCTATTTTCCCTTCTGAAACTAACATACCTGATAACATATGGCTCTGAATTCTGAGTTTCTGATTTTGGCAATTTGTATTTTGTGATCATTGATTTTTTCTTTCAAATTTTCTTAGCCATTTATTTAAAAAGTATTTGAATACCAAGCATCTGTCACACTTGATGGGCATTAACTATATTCTATGGGATGAGAAGCCACAAGCCCTGCCATTTGGTCTTAAATCCTAGTGCTAAGTGTAAGTAATAAATCAGTAAACAAACATAATACAAACCTTGCTAAGAGCTATGAAGGAAATGAGAAGGGAGATGAATGAAAAAAGGGAAGATTCCTTTAAGTAGGAAGGTCAGGAACAGTTTTTGAGGATGTCACTTCTGAGTTTTGATCTACATGCTGAAAAAAACACAACCATTTGAAGAACAGCAGGGAGACTGTGTGAGCCAAGGGAACAAATGCAAAGGCTCACAGGCCGGAAGCTGAAACAAAGTCTGTGTGGTGGCAGCTGAGCAAGGAAGAAGAAGACTGGCCTAAGATGAGGCTGGATCAAGTCCAGGGTCAGATGACATTAGACCCTTTAGAGAGTGTAAGATGTTGAGATAGTATGCACAGAACAATAAGCAGACAAATCTTTGCTAGTAGGTAGCAATGCTTTCTGTTTATTCACTGATGCCTTGTCTTGTCAAAAATCCTTTCTCTGTTATTTTACTTTCTTTAGCCTGACCAGTCTCCCCATTCCTTCCTTAGAGTAGTGATTTGCTGAGAGAGAGGAAAAGAGAGTTGGTTTTTACAATAATCCTGGCTTACGAGAATGAAAATGGCTTTTCCAGAAATGATAACTGAAAATGTGAATCAGGAAACAACCGGAGTTGGTAAAGATACCATTCAAAATATGATTTTCAAAAAAATAAAAAACACGTTCTGTAAGGAGGCTCTTCTAAGAGAACATCTCCCATTCCACCCCTTTCTGAGCTCTCCAAAGATTATTTGATTTGTTGTAAATTTCTCCTTGCTCAGAAATTCCCACACTTGGCAGATCATGAGAATCTCTTGGGTACCTTAAAAATACATTTTACACACACACACACTCTCATTTCTCTCTGACACACACACATGCAAACATACAAAAAAAGAGGTTATTCCTGGCCTAAAAATTCTACTCCTGAGGTATTGCTCACCTAGGCCTCTATTGTTTCTGAGGCATACTCAAGGGGGATTCATGTCCTCCTACAGTCTATCTGCCTCTAATCTGTTTCACCGCAATCCAACCTCCACTCTGCCAACAGACTAGCTTATAAATAAGAAATCTAGTAATATTACTCATCTATTCAAAAATGGTATTTTATTCCATACAAAATCAATTCAAAACCACTTGAGATGTCATTCCGCATAGCTCCATCTTCAACATCATCTTCATCATAGTTCATGATTATAATAAAAAAGTGTAAGAGGAAGCCTAACAGACAGGTATGTGTTTTATTTTATTTTTATTTTTTCTGTTTGTTTAAACAGAAAAGCACAGCAGTTAATGATAGTACATTGAGCAGTGATTAGGTGACCTGAAGCTCACATATAAAGGAATTATCTAGAAAGAGTATTTGTTGATCTGAATCTGCACTTGCTTACTTGAAAAGTTTATTGGCCCAGAGTCAAACTTCTGATAATTGCCTACCATTTTGATAATGAAATAACTTCATATATGTTTTAATTATATAAAGGGTACTTTATATATTTTTGTTATATTTTAATACATCCTCAGTATTGAAAATTCAAGCAATACAGAAGTATATAGAACCAAGAAAAGAAAGGTACCTTATAGTCTTGCCAATTATCTCACTTTTCTTAGAAGAAATAACAAGCAAGACTTTGCTTATATTTTTCCAGATTTTTCAAAATTTATGTAAATAAATATATACAATACAAATATAAGTGGTCATATCGTTTTGCTGTTTCTTTTTCCAGTTAATAATGGGTGTGTATGTGTGTGTGTGTGATGTATTTCATAAGGTAATATATTTCAGTCTTTTTAACTCTTCTATTTCATAATATGGAATATCAAAATCCACTTAGTCTTTTACTGATGGATATTAAAGTTGATTCTAATTACTCAGTATCACGAATGAACATGAATCCTTTCACATTTATTTTTATTTACACTTAAAACCAAATATTTGAATTTCTTACATATCTTTTGTTATATCCACTTTCTTATTCCTAGTTTTATTATTTGAATTCTCTGTCTCTCACAACTTCCCTCCACCTCTTTCTCTTCCTTTTGCTTTTTCTCATTAGACTTACAAAAAACTATCTTTAATAATTTCTTTTGAAACACTTCACAGTATCTTTTATAATTTTTTTAAAACACTAATAAAAGTTATTTTATTAATCAAATATTGACTTCTGTTTTCTTTTTGTATGTTCTTTTTTCTAATACTTTGAGTTTGTTGTGTAGATATCATTTACTCTTTTGCTTTCTACTAATTTTATTCATCTATATTTTATTCTATTATTAATCAAATAATATGCAGTGAGCTGATTGCTTTCTATTCCTAAATAGTTGGCTATCTTTTAAATTTTGTTTTGAACCCAATTATTGTGATGGGCCTAAAAGAAAAAGTAAATTTGTTACATTTGAGTGTTGTTTTTTTTTTTTTTTTTTGCCTTTTTTGGTCCATTTCTAATTTTTTCAATTTACTAAAGTATAATTGACAAATAAACATGTATGTTTCAAAATATACGATGTGAAAATTTGACTTACATATGCATAGTGAAATGGTTATCACAATCAAATTAACACATCCATCATCACTCTTAGTTACTATTTGTGTGTGTGAGAGAGATGAGGACACTTAAGATCTACTTTCTTGGCAAATTTCAAGTAAACTATGTAACATTATTAATTATTGTCGGCATGCTATGTGTAAGACTCTGAAGACTTATTCATATTATAACTGAAAGTTTGTACCTTGTGACCATCTCTCTCCATTTCCCCAACTCTCCAGCCCCTTGCAAACTCCATTCCACTCTCTGCTTCTGAGTTTGATCTGTTTAAGATTTCACAACTAAGTAAGATCATACGGTATTTGTTTTCCTGTGTCTGGCTTATTTCACTCAGTGTAGTGTCCTACAAATTCATGCATATGGTCACAAAAGATAGAATTTTCTTTTTTATATGGCTGAATAATATTCCTCTGTGTGTGTGTGTGTGTGTGTGTGTGTGTGTGTATAAAATTTTCTTCCATTCATCCATTGATGGACAGTTAGGTTGTTTCCATATGTTGGCTATTGTGGATAATGTTGCAATGAATATGAGGTTGCAGATATCTCTTTTAATTTGAGGAACCTCTATATTGTTTTCCGTAATGGCTATATCAATTTATATTCCCACCAAAAGTGTAGAGGGTTCATTTTTCTCCACAACGTTAACACCTTTTATGTCTTGTCTTTTTCACAATAGCCATCCTAACAGATGTGAGGTCATACTTCAGTGTGATTTTTTAATTTTCATTTCCTTGATTTTTATTAATGTTAGGCATCTTTTCATATGCCTACTGGCCATTTGTATGTTTTTTTTTTGGAAAATTGTCTACTCAGGTCCTTTGCACATTTTAAAAACTACATCATTATGATTTGCTATTGGGTTTTTTGAGCTTCTTATGTACTTTGGATATTAATCCCTTATCAGATAAAGCATTTGCCAATATTTTCTCCCATTCTGTAAGTTGCCCTTTCATTTTGTTGATTATATTATTTGCTGCACAGAAGCTTTTCAGTTGGATATATCCCACTTGTTTATTTTTGCTTTTGTTTCCTGTCCTCCTGGTGTCATATCCAAAATAACATTGCCAAGACCATGCCAAAAAACTTTTTCATTATGTTTTCTTTCAGAAGTTTTACAGTTTCAGGTGTTGCATTTAAGTCTTTAATAAATTTCACTGGTCATCAGAGAAATGCAAATCAAAATCACAATGAGATACCATCTCACACCTGTTAGAATGGCAATCATTAAAAAGTCAGGAAACAACAGGTGCTGGAGAGGATGTGGAGAAATAGGAACACTTTTACACTGTTGGTGGGACTGTAAACTAGCTCAACCATTGTGGAAGTCAGTGTGGCGATTCCTCAGGGATCTAGAACTAGAAATACCATTTGACCCAGCCATCCCATTACTGGGTATATACCCAAAGGACTATAAATCATGCTGCTATAAAGACACATGCACACGTATGTTTATTGCGGCACTATTCACAATAGCAAAGACTTAGAACCAACCCAAATGTCCAACAATGATAGACTGGGTTAAGAAAATGTGGCACATATACACCATGGAATACTATGCAGCCATAAAAAATGATGAGTTCATGTCCTTTGTAGGGACATGGATGAAATTGGAAACCATCATTCTCAGTAAACTATCGCAAGGACAAAAAACTAAACACCGCATGTTCTCACTCATAGATGGGAATTAAACAATGAGAACACATGGACACAGGAAGGGGAACATCACACTCTGGGGACTGTTGTGGGGTGGGGGGAGGGGGGAGGGATAACATTAGGAGATATACCTAATGCTAAATGACGAGTTAATGGGTGCAGCACACCAGCATGGCACATGTATACATATGTAACTAACCTGCACATTGTGCACATGTACCCTAAAACTTAAAGTATAATAATAATAATAATAAAAAGAAAAATAATGAAAATAAAAATAAACCTGTTTTGAGGAAAAAAAGTCTTTAATAAATTTCAAGTTAATTTTTGTATATAAAGGTCCAATTTGATTCATTTGCATATGAATATTCAGTTTTCCCAAACAACACCATTTATTGAAAAAAATGTCTTTTCCCCATTGTGTATTTTTGGTGCCTTACCAAAGTTTATTGACAGTATCTCCATGGGTTTATTTCTGGGTTCTCTATTTTGTTTTATTGGTTAGTGTGCCAAAATTCTAATTTTTACAAGCAAGAGTTCTTACACGGAATAGGCCTAAATCCTCAATTTGTGACAATCCCACCCCCACCAAAAAAAAAAGCAAAAAGCAAAACTTGACTGAAGATAAATAATGTTCACTTCATTAATATCTGATTAATTCTGTAGACATTGATAGAAAAGATCTTTACCCTGACATCAGTTTTCTCTGTGGGTTTAAGAGCAACTTTTTATTTCATTCTGAGCAGAGCGATGAATGGGGATTAGCCAAAATCTTTGAAGGAGATAGGAGAGTACACATTCATTTGTGGAACATCATATATGAAGAAATGTTGTCATTCTTTCAACAAATATTTATTGAGCGGTATATTTCTAGACACTTGGGATTTATTAGCACAAATGGACAGAAAAATAATTCCTGTCCATATAGAGTATAGGTTTTATTAGAAAATCCAGATAATAAATAATGAACAGAATACGTCAATTATAAGGTATTTTGAAAGGTGATAGGTGCTGTGGATTAAGGAAAGAGAGATTAGTATTCCTAAGTGCAATTTTAAAATAAGGCAGCCAGGATAGCACTCAGCATTAGCATTGAGCATTGAGGAAACAAATATCTGGAGAAAGAGAATCCTGGGCAGAGGAAGAAGAAAGTTCCAAGGCTTTGTGGTGGGGGGTATTATGGAGGACCCGAGAGGAGACCAGAGTGCTAGAAGAACTGAGCAGGGCAGGACACGTTGGGAGATGAGATCAGATTAGAGAGTTTGACAGGAGATGGGAAGCTATGTGAGGACTTGCATGTAATGAAAACTTGTGATCCATACATATTTTTAAAATTAAAAATTTTTCTGAAGCTATTTTGGCACAAGCATCCCTACTTGGATTTAAATAGTAAAAATACCTTCCTTTCTTAAATTAATAATTCAAGAATGTTGATGCTCTGACACAATCCTCCACTGAAGGCTGTGTTTTCCTATTTTCCCTTGAGCACCTTGGAGATAGGAAAAATATGAAGATCTGCAGATTCACAAGTCTACTGTTATAGCAAAAATGCCAAGGGGTTTAGATAACAGACCAACTTTGGCCATGAACAGTTCTAAGGGTTTCGGTACTATTTTGCCTTCTTCTCTGTCTTCCCACTGTTGGCAGCTTCTCCTGTAATGTAATCATCCGAAGCTGTCATACACTTCTGAAGTAGTGCCAGACATCAACATGGACTTTTAATTAAGTATGGACAATGACTTGTTTCCAGCAGTCCCACTGCAGACAACTTATTGATTTGCTTTTTAGTGTAGCATTTATAAAATGTACCAGACTGATAGCCAAGCTGACTTGAGTCTTTTTTTCTTTTTCCGTGAGTTTCTACTATGGAACCTACCTAGCTAGAGCCTCAGCAAATCCTTTGACTTTTCCTCAAACCAGAATATATAGTATCCACATTCAATAAAATGAGGTGTTCACAAATACAAAATTTAAAAATAATTAGTTAAGATCAGATGTCAGGTACAGTGTAGATAGGAGACTAATTGCCTCATGATGTCAGGAATTATGACTGTTTATTTCACCACAACATACAGGTGCCTACATAGGAACTGATTATATAGTTTTGGAATAAATGAATAGATAAAAAGTAGATATGTTTTTGCAATAAGACAAGTGACAATTTGAGTATTGTTTTCTACCTAATGAATTCTATGACATTGGCCATTGCATATAATTTCTCTTTGGCTTAGTCTCCATCTGTAAAATAGGCATAACAGCACCACTTGATTGACTTATTGTGATAATTAAATGTATTGAATACCTTGATACATGTAGAAAACAGCCTATGCATTTACTCTTGCTACTTCTGTGCTCCATTCTTATTTCCTTGAAGAAATACCCACATAAGCCTTTTCACACAATTCTGCATGTAAAATATCTTACTGAGTGCCTTAGTGTGCTTGTTGACATCCTGTTTATTGTTCAAGGCCTGTCTCCTTTGAGTGGCCTCCCCAAGCCTCTCAGTGTGCCCAGAACTTCATTTGCACCTGCCTACACTGCCTCTTGCCAGCTAGAGCCTCCTGCATACGAAAATCCCTGAAGTCGAGGTATTCTGTTGGCAGAGTTTTCCATTGGAACTTCTTTTCCTTACTCAGTATGCAGTAAAAGCAAAACAAAACAAAGTGTTAAATTGAATTAAAATAATTGTGTAAAAGTATGTATGTACATCTGGCTTTTAGACTCCAAATTACTATACATTGCCCATTGATAACCAGCTTTTCCTATATCATAATCAGACTTCCATGAATCAGCTGAAAAACAGGGATTTCTAGAACATGGCAGAATATCCTGTCACTTGAACATTTATTTACTTTTGGAAGTGTCACTTGTGGGCAAGTTTTTTCAATTCAATATTCCTTAGAGTCTTGTCCTTCAAAATGAGTTAAAAATTGTACTTAATTCATACAGTTGCTATGAGAACTATAAAAGTTAATACTTCTAAGGAACTTGGAATGATTCCCGGCCCATAGTGAATACTCATATATAATTGTTGTGATTATTATTATTATCTTTATTTGCTATTATCTTCATTTTGAGGAGAGCCTATTAAGCATTTGATTGTACTATAGCATTATAATTAAGATTAAAGTGACTCTAACTTGTGGTGCTCTATAAATAGAAATTATTTAGTAATTGGCCAAGATGGAAAAATTGGGAAAAACTTTTTTAACAGATGAATGTCCAGCCTGATGTTGCCTGGCTTCCTACCCTTGATTCTGTGCCCATTTTCGGCCCTTCTCCATATGTACCCTATGCCCCAAGGCATTGTGTTTCCTAAGGAAGACTCTCATCATTTCCACCATCCAATAAGTCCATCTGATCACTCCTTACCTGTACTACAAAATGTCCTTGAAGGCATTCTCCAGTGAGCCTTTTGTGGCCACCTCTATTTATCTCAGTCTCATTTTAGCAGAAGTGTATTGGTGAGAGCTCAGAGTCTGGCATTAAGTGGAAGAGGCCTCCATCCTACTTCTGCCATTTATCAGCCACGTGCTGTAGAGTAAGTTAGTTAACATCTCCAAGTCTTAGATCTCAATGTGTCCATATATGAAATGCGCGTACTTCTTAGAGTTGGTGTGAAGATACAGTGAGAGAATATATGTAAGTGCTTAATAAGATGTCTGCATAGAGAAGAGTGCTTTATAAATATTAGCCATTTAGTGGTCACTTTATTTGCCTTACTTCTTGACTTTCATAATATTTACCACTTTGCAAACACTATAATTATCTATAAGTATATCTATATATATGCCCATCTCTAATACTACCTGATATACAAGAGGCCCTGAGTAAAGATTTTTGTATGAAGAAATGAATGAATGAGCTCCCTGTCTCAATTCTGTAAAGCATTGCGGTTTGGCAATGTCAAACCTCAGGCTGGCAATGTCAAGCACTGAGACTCCTGAAGTAGAGTATTTAGATCTAGCAAATAAAAATACAGGGACTTAGCTGAATCTGAACCTCATATGAAAAGCAAACTATTTTTAGTAAAAGTATGACCTATACAACATTCAAGATATACTTACACAAAAATTTATTTGTCGTTAGCAGAGATTCCAATGTAACTATCTCACACTTTAACTGGCAACACTTCACAGAAGCCAGTTTCAAATCCATGTGTCTTTCTGTTCCCATACCATGAATGAGAATGGGATTCAAGTCCATCTATGTGACACCCAGTTAAGTTCATGATAAACAAAAACAGCATTTAATAATATATTATCCATCTACTAGATTTAGCTGTCAGTAAAACTATTTTTTTAGGTTGTATTTTAAAAATTTTTATTTTGTATTCAGGAGGGAAAATGTTCAGGTTTGTTACATGGGTGCATGGGTATATTGCATGAGGCTGAGGTTTGGGGAATGGAGGGTCCCATCACCCAGATAGTGAGCACAATACCCAATAGGTGGTTTTTCAGACCACACCCTCTACCTCCTCCCTCTGGTTGTTCCCAGGGTCTATTGTTCCCATCTTTATATCCACAAGTGCACAATGTTTAGCTTCTACTTATAAATGAGACTATATGGTATTTGGTTTTCTGTGCCTGAATTAATTTACTTAGGATAATGGTCTCCAGCTGCATCCATGTTTCTGCAAAGGACATAATTTCTTCTTTTTAATGGCTGCATAGTATTCCAAGGTATATATGCAGCATATTTGCTTTATCCAATCCACCGTTAATGGGTACCTACATTGATTCCATATCTTTGCTATGGTGAATACGGCTGCAGTGAACTTACAAGTGCAGGTGTTTTCTTTGGTAGAATAATATATCTTTTAACAATTTATACCCAGTAATGGGATTGCTGGATCAAATGGTTGTTCTAAGTTCTTTGAGAAATCTCCAAACTGCTTTCCACAGTGTCTGAACTAATTTGCATTACCATGAACGGTGAATAAGTGTTCCCTTTTCTCTCATTCTCTCACCAGCATTTGTGTTGTTTTTTGTTTTTGACTTTTTAATAATAGTCATTCTGACTGGTATGCGATGGTATCTCATTGTGGTTTAGATTTGTATTTCTCTGATGATTAGGTATGTTGAGCATTTTTTTCACATTTTTGTTGGCCTCTTTGACGTTTGCTTTGAGATGTGTCCGTTCAAGTTCTTTGCCCATTTTTAAATTACATTATTTGTTTTTTGCTTGAGCATTAGTTTAAATTCCCTGTGGATTCTGGATATTAGACATTTGTCTGATGCATAGTTTGCAGATATTGTCACCTATTCTGTAGGCTATTTACTCTACTAATAGTTTCCTTTGCTGTGCAGAAGCTGTTTAGTTTGGTTAGGTACCACTTGTCAATTTTTGTTTTTGTTACAATTGGTTTTGGGGATTTAGCCATAAATTATTTACTAAATTTTATGTGAAGAATGGTATTTCTTATGTTTTCTTCTAGAATTTTTGTACTTTGAGGTCTTATACTTAAGTCTTTAATGTACCTTGAGTTAATTTTTGTATGAGTAAAATGTAGGGTTCCAGTTTAATTCTTTTGCATATGAATGCAAAAGTTAGCTAGCTATCCCAGCACCATTTATTAAATAAGGAATCCTTTCTCCATTGTTTATGTTTGTTGACTCTGTCAAAGATCAGATGGTTGTAGCTGTGCAGCTTTAATTCTGGGTTCCCTACTCTATTTCACTAATCGATGTGTCTGTTTTTGTACCAGTACCATGCTGTTTAATTACTATAGCCTTACAGTATAGTCTGAATTCTGGTAATGGGATGCCTAAGAGTTTGTTCTTACTGCTTAGGTTTGCTGTGGTTACTCAGGCTCTTTTTTGGTTCCGTATAAATTTCAGAATAGTTTTTCCTACTTCTGTGAAAAATGATGTTCGTACTTTGATAGGGATAGCATTGAATCTTTAAATTCCTTTGGGCAGTTATGGCCATTTTAACAATATTGATTCTTCCAATCCATGAGCATGAAATATTTTCCCATTTATTTCTGTCATCTCCGATTTACTTCCCCAGTATTTTGTAGTTCTCTTTGTAGAGATTTTTGCCTCCTTGGTTAGATGTATTCCTAGGTATTTCATTTTTGTATGACTAATTGTTCATAATTTTCTCTGAACAATCATGAAAGGGATTGTGATCTTGATTTGATGCTTAACTAGAACATTATTAGTGCATAGAAATGCTACTAATTTTTATACATTGATTTTTGTATCCTGAAACTTTACAGAAGTCATTTATAGTTTTGGGAGCATTTTAATGGAGTCTTTGGGGTTTTCTATGTATATGATTCTATGTATAGAATCATATAGTCTGCAAACAGAGATAGTTTGACTTCTGTTTTTCATATTTGAATGTCTTTTATTTCTTTCTCTTGCCTAATTCTCTGGTTAGGACTTCCAATACTATGTTGAATAGGAGTAGTGAGAGTGGACATTCGTGTCTTGTTCCAGTTTTGAAGAAGAATCATTCCAATTTTTGCTTATTCAGTATGATGTTGGCTGTGGATTTGTCATAGATGGCTCTTATTATATTGAGGTATGATCCTTAAATGCCTAGCATGTTAAGGGTTTTTATTATGAAATAATGTTGGGTTTTATCAAAGGCTTTTTCTGCAACTACTGAGATGATGATTTTTCTAGTTTGTTTTTGATTCTGTTTATGTGGTGAATTGCAATTATTTATTTGCGTATTTTGAACCAACCTTCAATCTCAGAAATAAAGCTTACTAGATCATGGTGAATTAACTTTCTGATGTGCTGCTGAAATCAGTTTGCTAGTATTTGGATGACAATTTTGCATCAATGTTCATCAGAGATATTGGCCTGAAGCTTTCTTTTTCCCTTATATCTCTGCCTAGATTTTAATATCAGGATGATACTGGCTTTCTAAGTTAGGGAAGAGCCTCTCCTCCTTGATTTCTGGGAATATTTTCAGTGGAATTGGTTCCAGTTCTTTGTATGTCTGGTAAAATTCAACTTGAATCCATCTGGTCTAGGGCTTTTTTTTGGTTTGGTTTCTTATTGAGGATTCAATTTCAGAGCTTGTTATTGGGCTGTTATGCTTTTCACTTTTCTTCCTGGTTCAATCTTGGGATGTTGCGTGTTTCCAGAAACTTTGCCATTTCCTTTAGATTTCCAACTTGTGTGCATAAAGGTATTCATAACTGTCTTTGAGGACCATTTGTATTTCTGTGGGATCAGTTTTAATGTCATCTTTGTCATTTCTGGTTGGTTGCCCTTATTGGGATCTTTTTTTTTTCCTTTATTAATCTAGCTGGAGACCTATTAATCTTGTTTATTATTTCAAAAAACCAAACTCTTGGTTTCATTGATTTTTTCTATGGACTTATGTGTCAATTTTATTGAGTTTTTCTCTGATTATAGTTATTTCTTTACTTCTGCTTTGTTTTTCTAGGTGTGATGTTGATCATTAATTTGACATATTTCTTTTTTTTTTTTTTTTGGAGATGGAGTCTTGCTCTGTCACCCAGGCTGGAGTGCAGTGGCACAATCTCAGCTCACTGCAACCCCCATCTCCTGGGTTCAAGCAATTCTCCTGCCTCAGCCTCCTGAGTAGCTGGGACTATAGGTGCACACCCCCATGCCTGACTAATTTTTTGTATTTTAGTAGAGACAGGGTTTCACCGTGCTGCCCAGGCTGGTCTCGAACTCCTGAACTCAGGCAATCCACTTGCCTCAGCCTCCCAAAGTGCTGGGATTACAGGTGTGAGCCACCGTGCCTGGCCCATTAATTTGATATATTTCTAACTTCTTGATGAATGTGTGTAGCACTATAAACTTTCCTCTTAACACTGGTAAAGCTGCATACTACATATTTTGGTAAGTTGTGCCTCTATTTTAATTAATTTCATTTTTAAAAATTTTTTACCTTAATTGTATTGCTCACCCAAGAGTTATTCAGAAGCAAGTAGTTTAATTTCCATGTTTTTGAATAGTTTTGAGAGATCTTCTTGGTATTGAATTCTATTTTCATTGCACTGTGGTCCAAGGGTATGCTTGGTATGATTTTGATTGTCTGAATTTATTGACTCTTGATTTATGATCAAGCACATGGTCAATCTTACAATATGTCCCATGTGCAGAAGAAAAGAATGTATATTCTGCGGTTGTTGGATGGAGCATTTTGTAGATGTCTATTAGGTCCAGTTGGTCAAGTGCCAAGCTTAACTGCAGAATTTCTTTGTTATTAATAGTTTTCTGCCTTGATTATTTGTCTAACACTTTTATTTAGGTGGTGAAATTTCCCACTATTATTGTGTGGCTGTCTCAGTGTGCTTGTAGGTCAAAAAGAACTTGTTTATGAATCTGGGTGCTCCAATGTTGGGTGAGTATATATTTAAGATAGTTAAGTCCTCTTGTTGAATTGAACTCTTTATAATTATGTAATGCCCTTTTTTGTCCTTTTTCACTGTTGGTTTAAAGTTTGTTTTATCTGATGTAAGAATAGTAATTCCTGCTCTTTCTTTGTTTTCTGTATGCATGGTAAATATTTCCTATCCCTTTACTTTGTGCCTGTGGGTGTTCTAATATGTGAGATGGGTCTCTTGAAGACAGCAGATGATTAGGTCTTGTCTTTTTATCCAGCTTGCCACTCTAGGCCTTTTAAGTGGGGCATTTAGACCATTTACATTCAAGGTTAGTATTAATATGTCAGATTTCATTCCTGTCATTGTGTTTCTAGTTGGTTGTTTTGTAGACTTGATTGTGTAATTGCATTATATTGTGTGTGGGCTATTTGCCTGAGTCTGTTTTTGAGGTAGCAAGTATTTATCTTTCATTTCCATGTTTAGCACTCCCTTAAGAATCTGTTATATGGTCAGTCTGGTGGTAATGAATTCCCTGAGTGTTTGTTTTCTGAGAAGGATTTTATATCTCCTTCACTTATGGAGCTTAGTTTGGAAATACATGAAATTCTTTACTGGAATTTATTTTCTTTAAGGGTGTTGAAAATAGGCCCCCAATCTTCTCTGGCTTGTAAAGTTTCTGCTGAGATATCTCTTGTTAGTCTGATGGGGTTTCCTTTGTAAGTGATTTGACCTTTCTAAGTGCCTTTTATTTCACATTGACTTTGGTGAATCTAATGATTATGTGCATTGAGAATGATAATATTATATAGTATCTCACATGGCTTCTCTGTATTTCTTGAATTTGTATGTCTACCTCTCCAACAAGATTGGGAAAATTTTCATAAACTATATTATCAAATATGTCTTTCAAGTTGCTTACTCTCTCTTCTCTCTCAGGAATGCCAGTGAGTCTTAGATTTTATCTTTTTACATAAGTACATATTTTTCAGAGGATTTTTTCCCTTAGAAAAACCCTTTTTTTCTTGGTTTTAGTCTGTCTGGGTTTATTTGAAGAACCAGTCTTTGAGCTCTAAGATACTTTCCTCAACCTGGTGTATTCTGCTGTTAATGCTTCTGACTGTATTATTAAATTTTTGTAGAGAATTCTTCAATTCCAGAAGTTCAGTTTGGTTATTCCTTAAAATGACTATTTTACCTTTCAGCTCTTGGGTTGTTTTACCGCATTCCTTGGATTGGGTTCCAACTTTCTCCTGGATCTTGATGAGCTTCCTTGCCATCCAGATTCCAAATTCTGTCTCCCATCCATTGCTGTCATTTCAATAACGGTTAAGAACCATTGCTGGAGGTTAGTGTGTTTGTTTGGAGGTAAGGGGACACTTCAGCTTTCTGAACTGCCAAAATGCTTGTGCTAATTATTTCTCCCTGATAGGATTAGTTTTCCTTTAACTATGATGTAAGATGAGTATAGTCAGTTGGTTTCATTTCTGGGTGCTTTCAGAGGGCGAAGGCTCTGGGTAGGATCTTTATTTGTGGTTGAATATTTGCCTTAGGTTTCACAGGTACTGTACACTGGCAAAATATTTTTGTTGTTGTAATTTGTCATATGATCCAGTAGATGGTGCTTAACAGTAATGGCTGGCAGATAGACTCTTACTCAGCTACATGGCTGTCTTCTATTTCAATGCTTTCACAGTAGTGCTCTGTGGTAGTCAGGGAGAGAGATGACCCACTCACCAAGTCCACTTTTGGGCTTTCTAGGAGCCCCATCCTATCACTGGCACTGCACCTGAGTTTTCTTTGTTAGGTGTTTTGGGCTGCAGGGCTCCCTCAGGGAGAGGCTAGGTCTGGTAGACAGGTCACACCCCTCCCCGACCAGCCCTGTGGTAGGAGGTATGCTCCACTTTCCTATTGGCCCTTAAGTCTGTGAGTCTCACCTCTCTCAGTGTTGTAAAGCTGGGGGCTCTTCCCTTGCTTGGGTTCCATCCAAGTTGGTGAATCTTGCCTAGCTAGGAGCAGTGAGGAAAACATAGAAGTTGCATAGTCTGCAATCTGGGTGTTTTCCGGGAGAACACAGAGCAGTGCCCATCTGCAGAGTTCAGGCTGCGGTGGAGCTGCTGCACAAAAGTCCAAGTCTGTGGGTCCTGCTGCTAGGAGAAGCAGAGGTGGATATGTAGGCACTGACCGCCATCCAGGTGCTTCCTCAGGGAACATAAAGTTATGGCAAGGTTGGGGCCACTGTACTAGAAGCCCCAGCTAGGATTCCTGCCCAGCTAGGAGCAGTGGGGGTGGGTGGAGTAGCAGATTGCTATCTATGTGCTCCCTAGGGGGAACACAGAGCTGTGTCAGCATGCAGAGTTCTGGTAGGGGTGGCACCTCTGCACTGGAAGCCCAAGTCATCACGTCCCACCTGGCTAGGAGCAGCAGGGGTCGGTGGAGTTACCAGATTCAATGTCCAGGTGTTTCTAGGGGAATAAAAGAGCTGTGTCGCTTGTCAGAGAAACTCATTTATTTTGAAGTGGTCATTATTATCAAATAAACCTTCATTTCTTACAATATACTGAGGCGGACTGTGGGGTTCTTTTCTTTCTATTGAGGCATTAATCAAGTGCTGCATAAAAACTTCCAAAATTACAAGTGCAAGACTACACTAGCTCCAGGGCAGAGGTAACTGTGATCTTCATTTCTCCCTTTTATTTGATCTGTCCTCGGGCGGAAGCATAGTCTATGGGCCAGTCCTGCTCTCCTCAAGCCACTTCATGTGGGAAGCTAATTAGCTGGTGGGTTTATTACTCACGTCTCTGGCATCAATGACATATTCTTTGATATAATTTAGTATTCACATGTTTTCAATCTGTAAATATCCAGCATAAGTTATTGCAGCATGCAATATATAGGTTCTACATGTGTCTTGTTTAATTGTTTACTTCTAGCAACTAGAAAAGTTTTGAGGTCAATAAATAGTCAATGAATAAACAATGGTTAAGATCTCAGACTTGGAACAGAAAAAAAACCAGATTTTAAATTTAATTCTGACTGTCATATATTAGCTAATTGTGTGACTTTGCCAGGTTACAGATCCTCTCAATACTTAATTTCCTTGCCTATAAAATGGGGGTAAAAATAGTACTTCAGATATAGTTATGCTTTGAAGATTAAATAAAATATTGTGCTTAAGCTGCTTAGCAGAGGGCCTGACATTGTAGCAAATGTCTTAAAATGTTAGTTCAGGTTATATTTTTTAATGCTACTGTAGGCAAAGTGTTAACAAAATACCATCTCTGACGCATGATAAAATGACCCTGAGTTAATTATCCAGCTCTCTTCCCTTGAAAAACCTGATAATGCTAAGAATGTCAACATGTTTCTAGGCAACAGCTAAGAGTAAAATATATCCCTGAGCAGTAAACTACATCTGGACTGGGAAGAATTAAAAACACATGATGGGTGTCATGTTTTGGGGTTCTCTAAGTGCTGTGTCACAGGTATCCCTTGTGGTGACTTCAGAAGCTATTCCTATGGGGTGTTAAAAGAGATATTGGACCTTCTGGGATATAGAACTACTAAGCCAGGGCAGCCCTATACCCACCAATGTGGAGCTTGCTTCTTTGGACCAGAAGTTATCCTCTGGGAAAAAGATAGCTAATGGATGGCTAAAGTGCTGCCTTGACTACCACAGAGAGAAAGGCTTGACACGGTCCTGCCAGCAAGCCATAGCTTTTCTTCTGTCTTCTTAGTAAACTCCCAGTATGCACTATGATTGTCTCAAGGGTCTCTAATGCTCACATAAGCCTGAGAAGACACCTGGTGAGTATCCAGCACTGCCCTTTGAAAAGTTAATTCTGTTGTGTATCCTCAATAAATTTCCCAATGATCTTGGAATCTTAGAATTAGAAGCAATCAAACATGCCACCACCTTTGACAACTTTCCTAGTGTAGAAAGTTCTGCAATATTTGCAGTTGCTGGCCAGCTGTCCCCGTCTCCAATACTTTCAGCACAGGAAACAGATTTCCCCTTTAGGAGTCCAGTGGATTGTCAGGAACTCCTCATCATTGTAAATTGCTTTGTCCTGGGCAGGAATCTGCCTACCTGCAGTACTTAAGAATTAGGTGTGGGGTTTTTTTTTCCTCTGTCTTGAGAGTTACACAAAATAAGTTTACATTCTTCTCCATGACCAATATTCACACAATTAAAGACAACAGTTTTGTCCTTAATTAATTTCATCTTTTGTTTGTTTGTTTTCCTTTTGAGATGGAGTCTTGTTCTGTCACCCAGGCTGGAGTATAGTGGTGTGATCTCAGCTCACTGCAACCTCCGCCTCCCAGGTTCAGGTGATTCTCTTGCCTCAGCCTCCCGAGTAGCTGGGACTACAGGCATGCACCACCATACTCGGCTAATTTTTGTATTTTTAGTAGAGACAGGGTTTTGCCATGTTGGCCAGGCTGGTCTCGAACTCCTGACCTCCAGTGATCCACCTGCCTTGGCCTCCCAAAGTGTTGGGATTACAGGCGTGAGCCGCCACACCCGAACTAATCTCATCTTTCCTCAACTATCCCTTATTGTCTTTTTCACCTTCCTGCCTTTCTTCCTATACTAAGATACCACTTTCGTCTTTCAATTGTTTTCAGTATAGGTGGTACTACCTCAAATTCAGCGTAAGGATGTACTGTTTTAAGTAAGATTTATTTATTTTACATCATAGGAGGAATACATAATTATTACTTTATACCTTGGGATAGGCAGATAATATAGAGAAGAAAACTAAAATGCTAAAACGCATCACAAAAACACATTTTTATAATATATGAATGATGATAATAAAGATCATCAGTAAAATGCCATGGTTGAATGTATGCTTTGGGCTAATACCACCTGTATTCAAATCTTGGCATCACAAATTATTAGGCATGCCAATGTGGGTAAGTTATTTAATTTAGCTAAGCCTCAGTTTTCTCATCTGTAAAACAGGAATGGCAATCCTATAGATCTCAACAGGTCATTAGAAAAAACGAAGAGATAATTCATATAAAACGCTCCTTTCTACACGTGTCTGAAAGTTACAGTATGAAAACCAGAATTACACGTTGATAAAGACTGTAAGCTTCAATCTCTATTCTGCCATTTACTAGCTGTGAAACCTTGGGCAAATTGTTTAACCTCACTCCATCTTCATTTTCGCAGCTGAAAAATTGAGATTCTAACAGATTATATTTTTAAAGATGGGTGCAAAAATATTTTTAGTGTGCCGTCTCTTCTCATAACTTGCCAATTCTCTCAGCAAGAGGTGGATTCTATAACCCTCCCTTTCAACCTGGGTAGGCCTTTGTGATGGCATGCAAATTCCAAGGCTGGGTCATAAAAGTTGACAAAGCTTTCATTTCTCTCTCTCTTTTCCTTCCTTCCTTCCCTTCCCTTCCTTCCTTCCTTCTCCTTCCTTCCTTTCTCCCTCCCTCCCTCCTTCCTTCCTTCCTTCCTTTCCCCCCTTCTCTCTCTCTCTCTTTTCTCTCTAGACTCTTATTTTGAAACACCATAAAAGTCTAGCTATCCTGAACTGCCGTAATGGAGAGACTACGTAGAAAATACAGATGCCTAAATAGTTGCAGCTCTTTTAGCTTTCAGCTACTTAATTCTTCCCAACCTGGACACAGACTCAGTGAGCAAGCCCTCCAATCATTCCAGCCCCAACTATCATCTGACTGTGATCATATGAGAGACACTGCATGAGAATATACCACAAAGTCACTTGATGCCAAGAATCATGAAGGATAATGACAAAATAAATTTTGTTGTTGTTTCAAAGTCACTAGGTTTTGGGGTGATTCTTTAAGCAGCAATAGAAAACTAATGCAAAAATAGAGTAGTGTTTGCCCTATAAGGTTTGTAAGAGTTAAATGAAATAACACATAACAATTATTTAACATTGAGAAGTGCTTCTCAAACTTTAGTGTCTAATAGGGTCAACTGAGGGCTTGCAGAAAAAACTGTGAGGCCCCACTCCCAGAATTTCTGATTTAGTGAGTATGGAATGAAGCCTGAAGACTTTCATTTCTAATGTGTTCCTAGATGTTGTTGACACTGCTTGTCAGGGACCACATTTTGAAAACCATCATATAGAACAAATGTTCAATTTGTGAACTTTATTCTTATTGCCATTTTTAGTACTTACTGTTTTCATTTCGTGAAACTTAATTAAGCACTGCCAGTTCCTTTGGGTAGAGAGGAAATTTATACCAAGTTTCTCTCCATAACTCAAAGCCTAATTTATCTTCTCTATTTCAAGTGTTGATCACAACAACTTTCACATAACAAGTGCTTAACAATTGCTTCTTAGAGGATATGTGAACTGCTGACACTCCCACTTATGGGTTATGATATATTGAAGGGGGACATAGTTTAAGAACAGGAACAAGAGAAAGAGAAAGAGAGGAATAAAAAGAGAGGGAGACAAAGAGAGAGAGAATTTAATGCTCCATGTAAGACAAGTTTTCACGTTGTCTTTTTCTAATTTTAAGGTGTGCATCTCAAAACAGAAGCATCTTGAATCCAAATTTTTTTAAAAAATTTATTTCAGTCCCTTTAAAACGGAACAGTAAAAAAAGATTGAAAGAGTTGGTAACAGAGCTAGTAAAAACAAAACAAAACAAACAAACAAACAAACAAAAACTGTTACTAGACTGATGTCTTGATTCTATTTTATGGATATTATTTAGTTTGATAAAAATGCATCAGTTGTTCAGGAGCTAGAGCACTCTTCAGCTCACGATGCTGGTACATCAGCATTCATCTTAGAGAAAGGATCTTGCGGGTATAAACATAGAAAAATATGACTGGACAGAACCAGACTTGAGGATACCGAGGAGGCCTCTGAATTTCATATAGCTCAACTTTTAAGGGTACTTACAAGGTTAGTCACGTCTGTACAGCCTATCAAGATTTCAAAGTACATATTTAATGTTTGGCTCCCTCCTTTCCCATTCCATTTAGAGGAATATCACGAGAACAAATGGCAGAATCTATATAAAAGTTCTCCAGACCTGGAGAGCTCTATTTATATGTACTTTAAGTAACTAATACCTTGTTTTCTTATATCTAACAACTTATGTCATATTGGGAATTCAAATGTTAATTTGCCTACTGTGTAACTTATGTTTAATGTGTTGAAGATTATTCTATACCTGTCATTCTTAAATGTTTAGGGAGATGCACAGGAAAAAAAAATGTGTTCTTTGTTCTTATGGAAGACACAAGTTTGAGAGGAAGACAACATTTGTGAGACAACCTTTGCCTTTATCAAACATGCTTGTGATCATGTCATTTTTTTGCTAAAAGTCTTCTGACATCAGCATGTTGCTTTAGGAAAAAAATGGAAAGCTTATAGAGTGAATGACAAAGTCTCTATTGGGTAGTTCATCTATCTGTTTCTGGTCAGCCTCAGTTCCTTCAGCTCTTCCATAGACAGCAGATCCTTAAATATATCAGTTTGTTAAATGTCATTCTGTTATAACATCGACGGAAAAAAATCAATTCCTGGCCAGGGTCACTGTGTGTGTACAGTTGGCATGTTTTCCACATGTATTTGTGGGTTTTCCCCACGTACTCTGGTTTCCTTCCAAATCCACAAAAATATGCATGTTATTGGTGAACTGGTATGTCTAAATTGTTCCCGTCTGAGTGTGAGTGCGTGTGTGTGACCTGAGATGGAATGGCATCCTGTCCAGGGTCAGTTCCTGCCTTGTACTCTGAGCTACAGGGGTAGGTTCCAGCCACCTGTCACACTGAACTGAAGCAGGCATATAGTTATCTTACTTGTTTTGATTAATCTTTCCTAAATGTATGTATAGCTCATATTTATTTCCATACTTAATATTACAAGTGTTTTTAGCTTTATTTAGAAGTTTGGTGAATTTTTTGTGACTGTAGGAATTTAGCTATTCTTTGTATCAATTAGCCTATGTAAAACTGGCTTTTTTATACACTGTTTCATTACAAATAACAGTTTCCAAGAACCTATGAAGGACCTTAAGTGAGGATTTACTATACCTACAATCCTCCAGCCCCCTGGGCACGGCAGGTACGACAGCGCATGACATCCCCTTGCACTTTAACGTGACTTTGCATTTGCATTTTTCTTTTCCCCCAGTGATGCTTGCACAGTGTCTGATATACGGCAACCTTGCCACACAAAAGATTTCTATAATTATGTATTTAAGTTTTCTCATTACTGTATTTTGTTTTATTTCACCATTGCCTCTGCCAGTAGACTGTTAGATTAATCATAGTGTCCACCTCACCTTTGAATTACCCCACAAAGCCTAGTAGAGTGTCAGGTATTGTTAATTAAGCAGAAAATGGAAAGTACTCATATTCTAAACAATTAGAATAAAATGAAAACTAGAATTAAAGAAAATACCAAACCCTGTGGTTCTAACAAAAGAGCCCATGGGCAGTGATTAAACTAACATTCACTTTTAGCTCAGGATGACTTCAAGGAGGAAGTAAAATTTGATTAACTCATGTCAATTTGAGCATCTGAAAGCCAGTTTATGCTCTGGTGGCAGCAAGGGCACCTCCAATTCAAACACCTACATATCTACCAACCTTATTTGTGAGAAAGAAGACATGGGCATTGAGTTTGGGAACTGACACTTGCTAACTGTACATGATTTGTTGATATTTCACTAAGAGTTGGAACATACCTGTGAGATATAAATGTATATCCATTTTAATGGAGGAGTAATCAGAGGCTCCAAGAGTAAATAAATTACACAAAATCAAACATTAAGTGGCAGAGCTAAGATTCAAACCTGGAAGTATGCCAAAGTTTATGGTCTTTTTAATATATCACAAGGTTATTCAGTTACTAAGAGAAAGGGAAGAAGCAAAGCTTTCCCGTGGTAGAATATCTTCAAGGAAAGAGAGAAAACATTATTGCATATCTACTATTCATTCACTTAAGCTTTTAGTAAATCTACATCCTAGGGATGCAATGGTAAGTATGAAAATAACACACACATATGTAGTTTGTTTTTGAGGAGCTTATGTAAAGTAAGCATAGTTAAAAATCTGCATAAATAAGTGAGAACTTACCACTGTGTTATATACGATTTTTTGAAGAGCTATCCAGTGCTTTAAATTTCCTATAATGGAAAAAATTGATGTAGTCAGGTCTTTTCATCCTGATGAAAGGTAAAAATGGAGATCTGAAAGAATAGCTGGGAAGTATCTGTTTGTGTCTTTTGCCCACTTTTTAATGAGGTTGTTTTTGTTTGTTCAGTTGTTTAAGTTCCTTACGGATTCTGAATATTAGACCTTGGTCAGATGCATAGTTTGTGAGTATCCTCTCCCATTCTGTAGGTTGTCACTATTGTGATAGTCTCTTGCTGTGTATGTAGGAGCTCTTTAATTTAATTAGGTCCCACTTGTCAATTTTCGTTTTCAGTGAAATGGCTTTTGAGAACTTAGTAATAAATTCTTTGCCAAGGCCAATGTCCAGAATGGCGTTTCCTAGATTTTCTTTTAGGCTTCATATAGTTTGACACCTTGCCAGTGGCCAGCAAACATGAAAAAATGCCCACATTACTAATTATCAGAGAAATGCAAATTAGAACCACAATGAGATACTATCTCACACCAGTCAGAATTGCTATTATTAAAAAGTCAAAAAAAGAACAGTTGCAGGTAAGGGTGCGGAGAAAAGGAAACACTTATACACTGGTGGTGGGAATGTAAATAAGTTCAGCCAATGTGGAAAACATTTTGGGGATTTTTCAAAGAACTAAAAACAGAACAACCATTCGATTGAGCAATCCCATTAGTGGGTATAAATCCAAAAGGAAATAAGTTGTTCTACCAAAAAGACAGCTGCACTTGTATGTTTATTGCAGCACTATTCACAATAGCAAACACAGGGAATCAACCTAGGAGCTATCAACAGTGGATTGGGTAAAGAAAACACGGTACATGTACGCCATGAAGTACTATGTAGCCATAAACTGGATTTAATACTATATTATCCATCTATTAGATTTAGCTGTAAGTAAACTGCTCCTCCCCCAGTTTCTCAAACATGAGATGTTCCCTCTTGCTCCCAGTACTTTTGCTTGTGCTATTTCCAATGCCTGGAAAGCTTCTTCCAAGTTCTCCTCTCTGCTGATACACACACTCAGGGATTCCAGCTGTTCTTTTATTTTTAAATTGTTTTCTTTTTTATAATTTCCACTTTTATTTTAGCTTCATCTGAGGGAAGGAACTGTGTACCAGGCCCTTCCACTTAAGAGAATCCGAAATCTGGGAAAATGGGGAGGATTTATGTCTAGGAAAGATCAACTCTGATTTCAATGAAAGCACAAAGCTAGGTTTGTTAATTTTCTTTTTTTTTTGTTTGATTTTCTTTATTTATTTTTTAATTTTATTATCAGTATACTTTAAGTTTTAGGGTACATGTGCACAATGTGCAGGTTTGTTACATATGTGTACATGTGCCATGTTGGTGTGCTGCACCCATTAACTAGTCATTTAGCATTAGGTATATCTCCTAATGCTATCCCTCCCCCCTCCCCCCACCCCACAACAGACCCCAGAGTGTGATGTTCCCCTTCCTGTGTCCATGTGTTCTCATTGTTCAATTCCCACCTATGAGTGAGAACATGTGGTGTTTGGTTTTTTGTCCTTGTAATAGTTTGCTGAGAATGATGGTTTCCAGTTTCATCCATGTCCTTACGAAGGATATGAACTCATCATTTTTTATGGCTGCATAGTATTCCATGGTGTATATGTGCCACATTTTCTTAATCCAGTCTATCATTGTTGGACATTTGGGTTGGTTCTAAGTCTTTGCTATTGTGAATAGTGCCGCAATAAACATACGTGTGCATGTGTCTTTATAGCAGCATGATTTATAGTCCTTTGGGTATATACCCAGTAATGGGATGGCTGGGTGGAATGGTATTTCTAGTTCTAGATCCCTGAGGAATCGCCACACTGACTTCCACAATGGTTGAACTAGTTTACAGTTCCACCAACAGTGTAAAAGTGTTCCTATTCCTCCACATCCTCTCTAGCACCTGTTGTTTCCTGACTTTTTAATGGTTGCCATTCTAACTGGTGTGAGATGGTATCTCATTGTGGTTTTGATTTGTATTTCTCTGATGGCCAGTGATGATGAGCATTTTTTCATGTGTCTTTTGGCTGCATAAATGTCTTCTTTTGAGAAGTGTCTGTTCATATCCTTTGCCACTTTTTGATGGGTTTGTTTTTTTCTTGTAAATTTGTTTGAGTTCATTGTAGATTCTGGATATTAGCTCTTTGTCAGATGAGTAGGTTGCAAAATTAGGCTTGTTAATTTTCTTCTCTTCTTTAACCATGATGTTTCTCACTGCATGGTGAAGATGACAGAGTAAACACTGAAGCCACAGATACTCAAGCTGCTACATATGATGGATTTGCTTCAGAGTGATCAATGGAAGGACTGTGATAAACAAATGGAGATTTTTGAGAAATCTGGCACATTTAAGGAGAATAAGCACAATGTTTGGATTGTGGAAGATTTGGGCTTAAACTCTAATCTTTCTTTACTAACCGGGCCAGCTTGAGCAGGCAACTTAAATCTTCAGAGCCTCAGGTTCTTTATATGTAGGCTGTTGTAATGACTAAATAGGAGAATAAATGTAAAGTGCTAAGCACATATTCAATACTCTGCTCTTGCCTTCTCCTTTCCTTCATTCATTCAATTCCATTTTATTTCCTTATACTAAGTGTATTGCTTTCTGTCTTCTGACAAAATGCTTCCTGTCCCAACTTTCTCTTTTACGGTTTGGTATTTTTCTCTTTTATTCCTGGTGATAAATCAAAGAAGACCTTACTTTTATTACCTGCAAGCTATATAGAATCCCAAAGAGTGTTATTCCATAAAAAGCCAGGGCTAATCTCTTCTAAGTTATTTTTTTTCTTCATAGAAATAATACTGTATACCATACTGTGTAATTGCATTGTTTTTCACAGCACAAAAAGAAAATAATGCAGGCAATTGACATTTTTATCCATTTCAAAGGCAAGAGATGCCCAGAAATCTATGTTGAATCAATGACACTCATTGAGCTGTTTATTTATTTAAAAGTAAGTCCTTTGCAATGAAGGTGGGGGTAAGGAGTCCAAGTAATGGGTATATAAATTTGCATTTGTCACAAAGTAATGGGTGTTTTTGGAGTAATATTTCATAAAGATATACCCCTTTCCCCTTCAATTTGCAACAATTCCTGTTACACAAAAGCCACCACTTAAATGCGTATTTTCTTGCCATAATTTGTTCACTATTATTATATTATTTATGAGATGGAGTCTCACTCTGTCACCCAGGCTGGAGTGCAGTGGCACAATCTTGGCTCAATGCAACCTCCATCTCCTGGGTTCAAGCAATTCTCATGCCTCAGCCTCCTGAGCAGCTGGGATTACAGTCACGTGCCACCATGCCCAGTTAATTTTTTGTATTTTTAGTAGAGACAGGGTTTCACCATGTTGGCCAGGGCAGTCTTGAACTCCTGAGCTCAGGCAATCCACTTGCCTCAGCCTCCCAAAGTGCTAGGATTACAGGCGTGAGCCAACGAATTTGTCCATTATTAACAGCACTACAAAGACGTGTTGTGTCAGACTTGGAAATGCTAGGTGTTTTAATTGGGGGCTACGCCTGAAGATTAGAGATACCTTACCATTTCCCTTGGTTGAGCCTTTATATTAGTGCTGAAAGTAGCACTCTGGTTTTGGAAACAAGTCTTAGGCCTATAGTCAACACTGTCTTTGTGTAAATACAGGGTGGCAACGTAGCTCTACCTCTGTGTGTTGTTACTGTTTTTAAGAAACATAGCTTTGAATAAAGGAAAGCACTGTTCTACTTCATTCTTCCTACAAATGCAGTCACAATTCCATTCTTATTTAAAACCATTTTATTGTCTGTAACACCCCAGTAGAGAGCAAGCTACTTCAGTCAAGAGAGTTTATCTTCTATGTCATTATACACGTAGCACACAGTAGTGTCCCATAAGTGAACTGAACTTTTAAAAATAAGAAAGGTTGCTCCCATCACAATACATCTACCGTTTGTTTACCATGGGTCTGAGGGTCTTTCTCTTCTTGCAGACTTTCTCATAGCTTCTCTCATAGCAAGACACAGAAAAAAACAAATTACTACATCCCTAGTATGTACTGGGTATTATGTTCTGTGTTTTCCATGTGTTATCTCATTTAATTTATATCACAGCTATCACATTTAAACAGGTTTTCCCTGTTTTCCAGAAGGGGAAACTATGGCTCAGAGAAATTGAGTGACGTTCTCAATGTCACGTAGAAGGAAAGTGTCAAAACCTGGATTTGGAGACCTGGGAAAGATGGGAAGAACTCTCTGTTGGGTGTAGGGGAAAGCAGGACCTGAGGCTGGAAGGGAGAAGAAGAGAACCATGCTAAATGAAGAAAACTGACCACAAGAATTCCAGTCCAACAGAAAATATAAGTGAATAGGATTATTTACTTTGTGAGTACCACACCTATTTGAAAAATCTCAACAGCAATTTGAACTTTAAATTATTGGATCTCTAAGTATAACTTGTATTATATGTACATCAAGTTGAGAATATAGTCTACTTTTGGAATAAGAAGAATACATAGTAAACTAATAAGAGGAGCTTACTTAAAACAAAATACACTTATTGTTGATTTCTTACATATTTTATACAACTAGAGGGGAAAATTTTAGACTTATATGGTCTTAAGCTGCAATTGCTAGGTCTGTCTGGTTTTGTGAGCCAATTGGCTTAGCATAAAGGGCAGAGATTCCCTCTCAGGGCCATTTTAAGTAAAGACAATCAGGCAGTGATGCAATTATAGCACCTGCAAATATTATTGTAACATTTTTCTAACCACTTTCTACCACAGGTGGGGTTCCCAGGGAAGCAAACTCTGAAATGGAATTTAGCATGCAGGATATTTATTTAAGTATGCCCTTGGGAACAGCACCTGTGGAAGGGATGGTTGGGAAGCAGAATTTGACAGAAGGAGAAGTCAAGCTGCAATGTGACCAACTACAGCCTCTGCCTACCAGATAGAGAAGTGTGGAGCTAGAATAGCCCCTATAAATTATCTCAAGGTAGGATGTGATGACCAGGCCTTTATATTCCTGGTGGGTTAGTCACTCAAATTGGGCCATACTGGGACAAGGCTTGATTTTGAGTGAGGCAATCCTCTGCAGCCCAAGCAATCCCTGAAGAAGCTGATAGCTGAAGGCTGTTGCCTGACAGCTCACCAGAGCTATAGCAACATGTTTTTAATGAAAGAGGAATCTGGGTTCTGGTTCTTAACAGCATCCACCAAAAGGTCCAATTGATAATAACACCTTCCTTGAGATGTCCTTATGAAAAGCAGGATATTCAGCTATGGGAAGGTATTCTGTTCCTGCGAACTAGTGCCATGGTTACGTGGTTATCCTAGTCTGCTTGCATTTTCTTATATACAACTTATAGTATTCCTTCAGGTAAAATAAAAAAGGGGGGGGGTTTCTGGTGAAATTTTGTTTGTTTTATTGTAGTTGAGCTTATAGACAGATCTTACGAAGTGTAGGTGTTAATCAGACTGCTATACAATATCACCTTCTGGGTGGCTTAAACACCAGAAACATTTTCTTACAGTTTTGGAGGCTGGAAGTACCAAGCCAAGGTGCCAGCAGATTAGGTTTCTGGGGAGGAATCTATTCCTGGCTTGCAATTAGCTGCCTTCTAGTGATGCCCTCGCATGACCTTGCCTTGCTGTGCACAGAGAGAGACAGAAATCTTGGGTGTCTCCTCCTGTTTTTATAAGGACATGAGCTCTACAGGATTAGGCTATTAAGGGCCCGCTTTCATCACTTCATTTAATCTTAATTACCTTCCTAAAGGCTGTATCTCCAATACAGTTACATCGAGAGTTAGAACTTCAACATATGAGTTGAGGGGGTACAAATGAGTCCATAATACAAAGTAATTAAATTGAAAATTGTGTCTAATTTCAAGTGTTGTTCAAAATGTGAATGCTTCTTTGGTTCTTGATTCTACTTTGTAGAGACTTGTAAATTTTCTTTAACTGAAAATAACATAAATTGCCTTAATCATTTGATTTTAATTGGTTGTCCTATTTATCTGTATATTTAGGCTTCCTCTGAATTTACCCTACTATTATGTATCTGGGATTCATGGTTCTAACCCAAAACTTACTTTCTATAATTGCTTATTTAACCTTCACATTGTTCAGGACATTCTAGAAAATGTCTAATGTTTCCTTTGGTACAGAAATTGCACATACAGCTGAGATGTGTACGATTCTGTTCTCTCATGTTAGTTGGGAAGAATAATTTATGAGAAATTGGGGGAAATTTCTGTAATTTTGGTTATAATGCGTGAGCATTCCAATTATTTTATTTCAAAAAGTCTACCTTCAGTAGGTGCCTACCTTTTGACCATTCAATTCTGTTTCTACATTTTTACCCCAAGGAAATAACCAGAAATATATGTGTACATAGATGCATATGTACACACAAATACACAGAAATAAACACACACATACAAATATATTTGTTAGAGCATTATTAAATTTAAAAATTCGAAGCAATCTAATGGTATAATAAGACTCTAGTAAAGAAAGTTATGATGCAACTCCTCAATAAAATAACATGTAGCCACAAAAATTGCCTGGAAAATAATATTCAATGATGATGACTACTCATCATATTTTAAGTAAAAATACAATTTGGTTTCAAAATAGTTTATAAAAATTTGGTTGTGTGTTTCTGAATATATCTGTACATAGAAAAATATAGAATGGCACACAGCAAGCTATTAATAGATGCTATCCTTGATTGGTGGGGATATTAATAATGTTTATTTATTTCTTGTTTTTTCACCTATTTCTATTTTTTCAAACATCCCTAATTAAAGTGTCTTAATTAGATAAGTAAAAACATAATCGTCCATATTTTATCAAAAATAATAAAGTATTTAAAGTATTACTCAGTCTAATACTAACACAAATAATAGCTAATACTGATTGCTTACTATATACCTATTGCTGCCCTAAAATCTCTATCTACATTAACTCATATAACCCTAAAAATCTAAACCAACCCTCCATCATGATTTTTCTTGTTTCTTAAAAACAATAACAATATAAGCAATAACAAAATAATTTTTCTACAGTTATTGTTTGTTTATTGTCAACTATACATAAGCTATGTTACAACAATATTAAATTATGGAACAGAAAAATACTTTAATAATCAAGGAAAATATATTAAAGAGTGAGACATTTATTCAGGTATATACATGATGAAGAAAGGCTGAAGGAAACAGAAATGAAAACAAGAGAGCAGATGACAGACTCTTAGGCCTGTTTGTCAGGCTTTGGAGAGTTAATCTAGTCTTTTCTTAGAGATGAAGAGAAACTTCCTCGAGGGAAAAACGAATATGCTAAGGGCATCCAGATTTGGAACTAGAACTCAGGTCTCTACTCTCAGTTGACTGATTTTCCGTTCTATCAAACTACTTTTTGTAATAGATCTCACCCACTTAGGATTATTCATGCATGGAACATAACAGTAGTCCATCTGAATTTTAAGTTATCTTCTAGATTACAAAACTCCATAAGTGCTTATCATTTCAAAAGTTATTTCACAACATATTGGCTTACAGTCTGGCCTTTTAGTCAGTATTGATTCTCCTTAACCACCATATCAAAATTTAAGCAATGCCAGATTTTCATATTTAATCCTATAGGGTAGATATTACTTTTTTTTGCTAATTAAAAATATGAAGATTGAGGCTAATTTTAAAAAAACTTGTCTAATGATATACACATATTAAAAACTTGCTAAGGTAGGTGATATTGGAAAGTAGAGCCATTTTACTTGAAAACATTTTCTTTTTATTTTATAGGGAATCCTCTCTGTCTTTCTTTACTGGAATGCTTTGTCACAGAGAAAAATCACATAAAGAGCTGCAAACTAAAAAATATAAAGAATTGGCTGGCTGCAGTGGCTCATGCCTATAATCCCAGCACTTTGGGAGGCTGAGGTGCGTGGATCAGTTGAGGTCAGGAGTTCGAGACGAGCCTGGCCGACATGGTGAAACCCCATCTCTACCAAAATACAAAAATTAGCTGGGCGTGGTGGTGCATGCCTGTAATCTCAGCTATTCGGGAGGCTGAGGCAGGAGAATCACTTGAACTCAGGTGGCAGAGGTTGCAGTGTAGCCAAGATAGTGCTGCTGCACTCCAGCCTGGGTGATAGAGCAAGACTGCATCTCAAATAATGATAATAATAATAATTGTTAATATAGAAGTATGTTCAAATTTGTAACATTTCCTTCTAAAATATTAGTACTGTAAATGAAAAAAGGATGGGCATTTTGATGTAGACACAGATCTGAAATAGGAGCCATGAATAGCAGATTCAAATATTAGCTTCAGTACTTAATTAACTTATTTATTTACTTTGCAACACAATGTATTTAGAAGACTCAGGTTCACATTGTTGTAAATAGTAACTGCTATTTTAAAGCATTCCACCTTGTAATTTCAGGATACTTTTCAGTTAAATAAAAATGGAAGGAAAAATATATTTGAAGGGTTGCATTAAATAATAATGACAATAATAATTAATAATAACAAAATGAAAGCCTCTTTTGTCAGTGCTTTCTCATATATTTACTGTTCTATCTCCAGGGTCTAGAAAAGCATCTGGCACATAGCAGGAGATAAATAAACGTATTGGGAATATGATAATAAAGAACCCACAGAGACTTGATCTTGCTCTTTGATTTCTGCACCTTCCTCTCAACCAGCGATAGGTTAATTATCAAAAATAGGTTAGAGAAGAATTAACCATTTTGAATATACTGCTTCTACTACTAGGAATGAATAAGCGCATGTGAAACTTTTCTAATAAATGGGGTTAGAGGAGTAGTGTAATGCATTTTTTCCTTTCTTTCTTCCTTCCTTCCATCTGCTACTTCCTCTGTTTTAATAACCTGAGGTTAAAAGTGCTCAATTTAATAATGTTCCTTACAAGAAATGGGCTAAAAACTAGCACTGAAAATTCTAACTTTTCTCTCTCCTCAAGCATAACTGGGGTTGGACATTCGATTTTGCGACCATAGGCAATTTTACATATCTCTAACCCCGGCTGGACCTTTGCTTCTGGGCATTGATATCTTGGGCATTCCTGTTAGATCTGTTTGTGGTTGCATGACCTACAACCAGATTTGTATATACTGGGTTTGACTATATGACCTTTGTAATGAATATTCTCCATGGACACAAAGCTTATCCTGATAGTCACCAGAATCCTACAGGATTTTCTATCTGAAAATAGTCATTCTTCATTATTAAATTTTCTAACCTAAAGCTCTCAATTGACACTCCCTTTACAGTAACCCCTCGATTTCCAATAAAAAGTTAGAATAGAAAATTCCTTGTTTAAAACTGCTTGCTAATAAATTACTAGCCATTAATTCTTCAGAGATTAATATCTTGTTCTCAAATGCCAGTGAGGATATTAGAAAGGAAATACACACACAAGTTGCTGGCTTTGCAAGAAGGCTTCTTGAGGTCACAGTGCAGCAAGCACTGTTAGCTTACATGCTTGTCTCTATTGCAGGTGAGGGGTCTAGGCCAGACATAGAGAGCAGGAGAGAACACAAAGAGCCATCAATGTCAAGGCCTTCGCAGAAATGTAAAGCTAGTCTTTCAAATTGTACCCACTGGGCAGTGGAAAACACTAAGTGTCATAAAATAATAACTAATTTTTTATTGAGCACTTAATCTGTGACACTTGAATCTGAGTGTTTCACATGTTTTAATCATTTACTCCTAAGAGCAATTTTATGCTGTAGGGTAACAATATAGAAGTCAAAACACAGATAATTTTAATATTCTGACTAAGGCCTCACTCCTATAAACTGGCAGTGTTGAGATTCTCATCCCGAAAGAATAGTTCTAGGCTCAGTTGCTCATTTACTTAAATATCAGGTTCCTTTAATAATATGACGTACGTGTGTGTGTGTGTGTGTGTGTGTGTGTGTGTGTGTGTTATCCTAGCTCTACCAGTTTAATACATTTTATGATACTGGACATGATACCCCTCTGAATTGGCTTTTGTTTTTATCTAAATGTTAATAAAAAGAATCAATTTGAAGAAATGCGAACACACAAACATGTCTATTTTGACTATCCCATTGTATTAGGAACTCAATAAATGTTTATTTTAATATCTCTAGTTCTAGGTTTCTAGTAAATCTTGATGAATCGATGAATACTAAATAAAATGTACAAAAGGACAAAATCATTTCTAAATTATACATATAGGGTAATATTAGAAATCATATCACCTACAAATTCATTTATAGTTCTCAAAGTTTAAAATATTTGCAGCCAAGTATATGTTTACTATGGGTTAGGACTATACATTTAAAAATATAGCTTATTTAATTGTAAAAGTGATTTGATGTATAACCAGAATCATTCAATCTTCATCACCTTTCTTTTGTTATTTAATAGTCCTTTTCACATTATCAAAGAGAACATTATTATAACAATAAATTCCCCCAAACAAGCAAATCAGCTTCCAAAGGACTGTCAAAAACATCATTTTATTGAATATTTAAAGAATTCCTATGTGTAACAAGTGAAAAGCAAGTAAAATCACAATTAACTGAAGTATAATCCTAAATCCTGTCTTCAACAGAATTAATCCACCCTAAATTCTCTCTAGCAAACATTAGTCCAAAACACTTTTTAAGAGTCCTGGTTTACAAGGATATAGACATTTTGTCGTATTAGATGTTACTAGAAACATGCCTTTTCAATCTGCTATGCAAAAAAAAAATGCACATTTTTCTTCAAAGTCTAAGGAAACTGAATTTATGTGCCTTATCTTTTTACTTACGTAACACAGATTATTATATTCTAATGAGCTTTTCTTACTGCTACTTAAAAATGGAATTCAAATGTTTTATTTTTTTTCTCCAGTATAATGAACTCTAGCAAGAAAATACAATTTATCAAATAATTTATTGAGTAACTGTATATGACAGGAACCTTCCTAGATTCTCGGAAAAGGTGAAAAATGTGATTTTAGATTGATAATAATAAAATTTATCATTTATCAAGAACTTTAGACAATGTTAAGTGTGATAATGGGGTATATGAAGACATGTCAAGTAAGCAGAAGAGAAAGCGAACAGCTGCCTATTTGCTGGTGATAGGGATAGGAGGTCTTGACTGGAGCAGAGCAGAGGAAATTCCCCACTGGGCCTTGCCCCAGTATGTGGTCATGCTGTTTCATATTCTCAGCAGAACAGGTGAGGTCACCACCAAACACCGAAACACAGAGAGCTCCCAAGCTGCTTTCCCACCATATGTGGAACATTTATACACCTTGGATTGATAACTTAACCTAAGTGAGTTGGGAAGCCAATCTAGAATCTGCGTATTTTTACCTGGGCGATTTCTTTACTCATTTACTCATTCTTGTTATTCCTGAGACACACACACACCCAAAATTGCTAAACTCAAAATCTATCGGAACCCTAATAACCTATTTTCTATGCTAATTCTGTTTCTGAGGACACCAAAATAACTAGATCAACATCAGATTTTCTCACTATCGTGATAATCAAATGGAATATTCATTTATTATTTACTTGCCTGCTCTGTAGTCGAGTGCAATATATTTTCTAATAGTACATTTGAACCTGTGATAAAATGGCCTTAAGAATGATATTCACAAAGGTAGTGAATGAAATTTTGAAACATATTATTTAAAAAATATTCTCCCAGACTTGCACAACTTGTCTACTAACTGTATAGCATTTCTTTTATAAAATAGCGACAATGGAACCATTTATTATAATTTACCTAAAAAGAACCCTATTTAATATGCTAAACTTTCACAGGCAGTTTCTCTTTCAAAATAAAATTTTATCTTCAAAAATAAATAATTTAATCCAGGCACAGTAGCTCATGCCTGTAATCCCAGCACGTTGGGAGGCCGAGGTGGGTGAATCACGAGGTCAGGAGTTCAAGACCAGCCTGGCCAAGATGGTGAAACCCCGTCTCTACTAAAAATACAAAAATTCGCTGGGCGTGGTGGCAGGCACCTGTAATCCCAGCTACTCGGGAGGCTGAAGCAGGAGAACCACTTGAACCCAGGTGGCAGAGGTTGCAGTGAGCTGAGATTGTGCCACTGCACTCCAGCCCGAGCGATAGAGTGAGACTCCCACTCAATAAATAAATAAATAAATAATAAATAAATAAATAGATAAATTCAGCTTATAGGCAGCCAATGATTCTAAATGGGTCACTGGATTTAGATATAAGTGACACATAATGGATGTGCTAAGCTTGACAGTTCTAAGAATTATTAGTCTGACATGCAGAACCTTCCTATCATCCAAATTTCACAATTCAGCATTTCAAAGTCTCCTAGTTTTAATAAAAGTAAGCTACTTTTTGGTAAGGAACAACGATAAGTTTAAATGAAAAAAATGAATGACATCTGTTATAATCAAGGACAATTGGCAGACACAGTATAGAGCAGATATTTTCAAATTTGTGGTCACTTTCCATGTCTTTCCATGAGAAGTAGAAAGCATTCAGATACTTCAACAAATTTTGTCTCTAAAATTTTTTTTTCAGTGTAGGATCAATGTAGATTTTGTTTTAACAGTAGACATCCAGTTTTGCCAACAGAGTTTAAAAAATGTTTAGTTGCATGTTAACATCAAAAAATAAAGTGAAAGTATTTTTAACGTTAGGAATAAAGTAATGAAGCAATGGGGAAAGGCTATTTATTCATAATTTTGACAAATACTATTTGAGAGACTACTATATTCAAAGCATAGTTTTAGGCACTGGAAATGTACATGTAAGTAAGACAGAACCTACTTTCTAATGAAGGAGACATCCACAAAACAAAACAAATAATATGACTTATAATAATAAAGCTTTTTGTTCACTTATCCCATATTTGTTGAGCATCTACTATGTGTCACAGATACTAGTGGGTTCTAGGCATTTTTCAGTGAATAAAACTAACAATCCTTGCCCTCATGAGGCATGCAAATTAATTTTATGAAGAAAATAAAGCAGGATGTGGTGGGACTAACAGACTTGTTTTTTTATGATGGAGGAAACAAAGAAAGCCCAAGGGAATGATATATTAATAGATAATAGAATGATAGGAAAGAGTGAGACATGGAGAATTGGGAGGATACAATTCCAGGCAGATAAAACAGCAATTTAAAATGCTTTGAAACTGACAAGAGCTTGGAGGATTCTAAGAATAGCAAAAGCCTTGTTGCTGGAAGAGAGGTGGCATGGAAGTGAGTGGTATAAGGTAAGATTTCAGGGAGATAAATGGGGACTAGCAAATGTAGAGCCTTCGAGACCACAGTAAAATGTCTGGATTTTGGTCCCAGGATGATGGGAAGTCAACAGCAGGTCTGAAGCTGGTGAATGGCATGATCATTTACCTTTTAAAAACACCCTTCTCAGGAATATACAGGCAATAAAGGGGGCAAGCATGGAAACAGACAGACAATTAAAAGGGCTATTGAATTAGAAAAAGAAAGAGGCATTGATGGCTTCTTTAACATCATGCTTAGAAAAGAGTGCTGGTTTTGAATCTGGTTAGAAGTGGTTAGATTGATACGTATTTTGAAGTTAGATGACAAAAATATGTGCTGATGAATTTGAGGTTGGTTGTTAGGGAAAGCAAAGATATAAGAATGCCACCTAGGTTTTTGGTCTGATCAATTGGGTAAACTAAGATGCCATTTACAGAGACAGAGAATAAGAGAGGAGTGGGTTATTGATCATGGAATGGGAAATCATAAGTGTATTTTTTGGGGGCATGTTAAATTAGAGATGCCTATTGTATACTGAGATGCCAAAGAGGTCATGATATGTTCAAGTCCATGGCTTTTGTAAGAGTTTGGGGCTGGAGATAAATTTGGAAGTCATTGGCATGGATATGAAATTCAAAGCTATAAAACTGAGAAAAAAATCAGCTAAGGAGAGAAGCAGGATGGAAAAGTTAAGAGAACCGAAGACTGAGCCATAGGCCTCCTCAGAATTTACAAGTGGAAAGAAGAAAAAGAGTTAGAAAAAATTTCAGGAGGGAACATTTAGTGATGTGTACATGGGTTCTAAAGTAGATGTTAGCAGTGGAAGGAAAAACAGAGGAGCTGGATGGAAGCTCAGAGGGGAGAAAAAGCATGATCCAATGAAGGGAGCAAGGATTTCTCTATGGAAGGAAAACTGAGTTCAAGGTGGAGAGGGGCTAGAATTGACCTTGGAATGGGAAGGAACAATAGTGGAAGAAAGTTGTTATAGTAATCAAAGCATGCAATCGTGATGTTTTGCTCCATGATGGTGGCAGGAGGAGAGGAACTTGACAGACAAATTAGAGATCTGTCTGAGGAAGGAGTGTCCAGATTTAATGATGGTTTCATATTGGGAGAGAAGAGAGGGTGGAGTCAAACGTGAATTTTGCATTTTTAGAGTAATTGTAATGTAGATTATTATCCTATCTATTGTACCACCTTTTAAATATTCTAGAATAGTTATTACTATAACTGTTAGGAAAAAAATTACCTATACCTTCAACTACTTTACCAGAAGTTATAATAGTCTTTCCACATTTTAACAGTATACTTGTATATAATTTTGCGTGTGGCAATCCTAATATACATAAACATCTTTGCTTTTTTTTCAATTTACATCAAATCATAAACATTTCTATTCTGCTTCATGCATCTATAATTATCACTTAAATGAAAACATATTATTTCATACACTAGAAATAATAATTTAGTTTATCACTTTTCCATTTTTGAATGCTGTGATTACCTTTAGTTTCTCAGCACTGAAGCCAGCGATGCATGCTCATGAACACGGACGGACATCTTCTATTTTGGCATTACATTTACAGAATATGTTTGAGGATGTTGTAAACAAACAAATATTACCAATTGCTCTCCAAAACTGTTTTTCCAGTAAGTAATTCTCTCAAGAATATACCGGTGTTCTAAGTTCACCACAATCACAATAACATTAAATATTTTTCTTAAAGCTATCTTTGGATATAATATGCATGAATTTTTATTTTATTGTTATTTTAAATAGTATGTTTCACTTCTAGCAAGATCATTTAGTTTATTAAATGCTCTGTTTATTGCTAAGCATTTATTTTTTAAATTTACTTTTAATTTTTATGTGTATATCATAGTTATACATATTTATTAGATATATGATGTGATATTTTGATACACACATGGAATGTATAATGGTCAAATTGACATAATTGGAATATCCATGACCTCAAGCATTTATAATTTCTTTGAATTAAGAACATTCCACTCTTTTAGTTATTTTGAAATAAAGAATAAATTAATGGTTATATTAAGCCCTTTAACTCATTTAAAATGTGTATTTCCTCAGTCAGTTGTATGGGTTCTTTGTATAATAAAGTTACTAATCATAACGAGTTCCCCTGAAGAACTTTCATGTAATTTAAAATTAAAAAAAAAATATGGAATGATAAGATGAAAGTTTCTGTCTTGTTTCAGCGTTTACTAGTTAGATTTGAATCCTGGTTCTCTGGTTAATGAATTGTGCTTTTGAGCTGACTTGGGTTGAATTCCTTCCTTTCTCTGAGTCTGGTAAGGTAAATAATAATATTTTATATTATTGGCTTTTGGATTCAAATAAGTTAACACAGGTGTAAATGCTTTATTAAGTGAAAACTCATATACATTTTTAGAAATATTATTAAAACTAATAGGAATTTTGAGCATTTCAGTTGAGCACTTGGGAGGCAAGCAGTGCAATTCTTACATCATGGAAGCCATAACAGGCAGTGGCTGCCCCTTCTGGTATAAATACCAGGTCAGTCTTGTTTTAAATGAGAAATAAAATTCATGAAATATTGATGCCATTAACTAAGTATACATAAGTATATTTAATTTTAATTGTCAACTTAGCCACCTGAAGAAAAAATATCAAAAATAATAATTGTGAAACTTGGAAATTAGACGAGAATTCTCTGAATGTGTGATACATAGCTTAGATTTTCATACAATATAATGTAAGAGACAGAGGAAAATGTAAAATGTTTGTAGCACTAAGTCATCTAGTATGTAAAAGATACTTAGGATTTTTGATGGCATTTTAATAATGAAAAGAAACTATACAGTAATTTTTATGCTAGATTAATAACTTAATAATGAGCAAATTGGACCTTCATGACTATAATTTTTTTTTTAACTATTATCTGAAAGATGTTGGATTTCACAGTTACTTAAAGACTTGATTCCAGGTAATTCAATAAGTTATTAATAAAAAATAAGAGTTTCTAACTCAGTTGATGATATAACAAACATAACAAAATATTATATTTTATAGAAAGAAATATTTCTTCACTAATAATTTTTACAATGCATGCACTCATGTTAGTTCTTAAATATTTGAAACATTTTAAAATTGCAGAAGATAAACTCAAAACTCAAATTAATTCATAGAGGTATAATCATTATTTTCTCCTTTCTTAAATGTGATAGCTCCCTTTTCCCAAGTATTTGTTAAATTCAGATGCTGAATTTATCAAAATTACAAGCTAAGAAATGGCTTTAGCCAAAGCACAAAATAATACTTTTCTGATGGTTTTACTTCCACTACATCTCCTCTGCTTTGAAGTCTTTTATCCTTTGTTCCTCCCTTACACAAAGAATAATTCTAAACTCTGGCATGGCCAAGAAAATGTTTACAGTTACTTTTGTCACCTTAAAATTTTATAGTTACTATTATAACTTTGATAATTTAAAAACACTTCAGGAAATATAAACTATTTTCACCTCTGTTTTTCATTTAAATATAGATATTAGGTACTCAATGGGACAAATAAATTCATCTAAGTTATTTGATAGATGCTACTCAAGGGCTGTATTTTGCTGACCTTGGAAATCTTATCTGACAAATTTAAACTAAGAGCCACTTTTGCAGCAGTGACTTTAATGGTTTGCACCTGTATTGAGAATATCATATTTCTTGTGGACTATCTAGAGCTTCATCTTCCTGTAAAACTTTTCCATTCTCTGAAATGTATATGAGCCCTAATTTCTCTTAACTCTGTGCTTCTGTCTCAGGATATGTATCACACTTGTGTGCTCCTAGAGTCTGCACTTGTAGCGGTGCAAAGTTAAACAGCCAAACCAAAATCACTACATGAAATAAATGTTTCTGCTCATTGTTAATCATGAGTTCAGAACGAAAATGGTCAAAAGAGAAATATATCCTTTTCTTTGACAAAATCAGCTGTAAAAAAAACCTATTTCAGGTAATGACATCACTCTCTACTCAGTATTCTGGAACCCAGGCATCATCTTTCCCTCTTTCCCCTCCCTGTCATTATATAGCCAAAGTATTCCTTAAAATCTTGTTCTCTTTCTCTTTGTCTTCTGCCACTCTTCTAGTTGAATTCCAATCACAACTCATCAGCACTAGTGAAATAGATCCCTAAGGTGTTATCCTGTCCTTATCTTGTCCATCTCAAATCCATATTACTGACAAACAGATTTATATAGTTTGGATTATTTTATTTTAAAATATTAAATACTGCAAGTTTATAGGAAAATAAGATACTATTGCAACACCATGTACTCATCACTCAGTCATTGTGTTTTATGGCTTCAGGTCATTTGAAGTCATGGCTACTGCTTATGAAACACTTTTATGCCAGTGTTAGAAGTGTTACTATTTTCATGAGAAAGGTGCTTTTACACTTTTATTATTCTTGCATTAGTCCACTTGGGCTGCTATAACAAAATACCATAGACGGGGTGGTTTAAACAACAGACATTTATTTTCTCACAGTTCTGGAAACTTAGAGCCCAAGATCAGGGTGTAAGCATGGCTGGGTTCTGGTGAGGGCTCTCTTCTTAGCTTGCCTACTCACTGTGTCCTCACATGGCAGAGAAAGAGAGAGAGAGAGAGAGCGAGCCCTCTGTTGTCACTTCTTTTGAGGACACTAATCCCATCTTGAAGGCCCTATCTTCATGCACGCATATAAGCCCAATCATGTCCTAAAGGCCCTGTCTTCAAATACTATCACGTTTGTGGTTAGGACTTCAACATATAAACTTTGGGGTGGGTGGCAGGGACATAATTCAGTCTATAACAATTCCTATTTTAGAGAAATAGGAAACCAAGATACGGAATACTTTAGGAAAAATGATATAGACAGAGAGGTTAAATAATTAGTCTAAAAGTAATAAGTTGTAGAACTGGAGTTTGAACTCAGTGACTCTAGCTCTGAAGTTTACATTCTTAGCCACCATGGTATTCCCTCGTACAGAAAAATACAACATTACAACTATACCAAAGTTAAAGATTTTTTTTCCTTTTCCAGAGGCAAGCACTATTTTGAAGCTCATATTTTCATGTTATTCTCATTTTATATTTATGTATACACACAGATATGTATATACCCATAAACATTCATACATGTATATATAGTATAGATATGCATGTATGTGTATATAGTATAGATATACACATACACATATATTAAATCTATATTATCTATATTTTTCTTACATATGTCTATAACGTATTTTTCAGTATATATATACATATATACACATATATACATATATACATATATACACATATATATACATATATATATACACACACACACATACATATATATATATTTTTTTTTTTTTTGAGACAGAGTCTTACTCTGTTGCCCAGGCTGGAGTGCAGTGGTACAATCTCAGCTCATTGAAACCTCCACCTCCCTGGTTCAAGCAATTTTTCTGCCTCAGCCTCCAGAGTAGCTAGGATTATACAGGTGCACCACCAAGCCCTGTTTTTTTTTTTTTTTTTTTTTTTTGTATTTTTAGTAGAGATAGGGTTTCACCATGTTGGCCAGGCTAGTTTTGAACTCCTGACCTCAAGTGATCCACTAGCCTTGGCCTCCCAGAGTGCTAGGATTACAGGCGTGAGCCACCATGCCCGGCCTATAGTTTTTTTAATTGACATAAGTGGAATCAAATTGTATGTATATTTACTACCCTTTTTCTCATTTAATATCTTGTTTTGAGCCTATCCTTATTGATGATTATTTACCTCATCTACTTCATCAATGTTTCTCATCCTCACCATTTTGTAATTTCCTCCATACCCAGCTTACATTCCATGACCCAGCATTGTGATCACTCCCTCTCATATGTGCTCAACCTCCTTGTCCTTCTTCTGTCCCATCATACTTGCCTGTCATAATCACAAAACTGGTTCCATCCATCTGTCAATCTATTCTGTATATATCCCTGCACAAATGAACAGGGCTAGAAAAGATCACATAGCTCACTTTTTGTTATTATATCAATTTTGTACATAAATTGAGATATAACTGTAAATTTATGATTATGTAACGTCAAGTGGACCATTACTTGTAGCTTAAGAAAATGTTAGAGTTCCATACTCCATTGATTCTCCCATGTTATTCTATGACTGCTTACTATCCTCCCTCTCTTCTCAATGCTCCATTGTCCTAATTCTCAGCTAGTGATGTTGCTTCCTGTTTCCCTGAGAAAATGAAAGCAATTTACAAAAGAGGTTGCACACATTTCTATGATAGCATCTGCCCACATACCTGCACCTGTGCCAGAAACACTACTCTACCTCCTCTTCTCTTAAATAAATAAAATGCCTGTGTTTCTACCCAAGTCTAACCTCTTGGCCCATATACAAGATTTCAAACTAGGGCATTACTGTAGCAATTCTTCCTCTCTCTTTCGCCTTTTCAATTTTGCTCCTACTGATCATTTCTTTCATCAATACAAACATTCTGTAATTTAAAAGAAACCCCAAAATACAAACCTCTCTTGAGCCCACATTTTCCTTCATTCACGACCCTATTAGTATGTTTACTCTTGTAACAAAATGATCTGATTTCTTTTTACTTTTTTTTTGGATTCACACTGAACCAGGTTCTCATACATAATACTCTCGCCCAATTTAGTTCCTGTCAATGTCTACAATGAATTCACATTTATAAACTCAAAGGTCAATCCTCAGCCTTCTTCTTGTTTAACTTAAGTTTTAGCACAGTTGAGGACTCTCTCCTTTTGGAAGCGCTTTGATTATGTGGATTCTAGGATAGCATATTTTCTTGGTTGTATTCCCATTTTATGGCAGCTCCTCAGTCCCTTGCTCATCGCTTTTCATCTGATCCTGAAATGTTATAGTGCCCCCAGATGAATTCTACCTATACTCATTCCTTTGGTTGACTTCTATAGTTAAAACTATATGGATTTAAACCACATGGCTAAATAACTTGGACTTATAATAAGCTTTACAAAGTTAACATGCCCAAATACAGTCTGACATTTTATTTTTTTCACCAAAAGCTGCTACTTCAAGACTCTATGTATGTTCCATCTTCCAATTGTTCACCTCTCAATATCCTAAACTCCTAGATATCTCTCATTATTTCTCCCCCAACAATCAATCCATCAGCAGACGCCGATGGCTCTAGCATCAAGCTACAATGAAATCTGATCTAATAGGATAAGATGTATCCCAAGTATAAAATGGGAGTGCCTATTATTGTGAAGCTAATGACAATAATGTGTTTTAGTCAGCCTCTATTGCCAGAAGAAGCCCAAAGTAAAGGAAGTGAAACTTGCACAGTCCTGAATTTACCTTGGACCACAAAAGTCACAAATGATCAGGAGGTTGTTGCTTTCTCAGCTCACATCCTTCCTCCTAGCCCCAAGTTTGCCACTTTTGAATTCTAATAATTATGCTCCTGGGGTTTTATTGATACACCCAGAATCTGCCTGCTTTTTGCCTTCCCACTACCACCACCTAAGTTCAAGCCACAATCTCTCACAATCTCTCCGCCTCGTATCTCCCAAATTCCACTCTTGTCCCTCCTCTATTCTCAACAGAGTAGACAGAATCATCTTTTTAACTTCAAGTAACTCAGATACTCTTTTCTCAAAACCTTCTCACTCTGAAAAAAGGCTAAGTCCTGATTTAGACTATATAAAACTGTGTTCTGAATAACAGATGGCACAGCAACCCCACCCTGACCCTCAGTTCCCTCACCACTGTCACTTGTTCTCACTCCACTCTAGCAATATCCTAGCTCCCGTGCTATTTCTCACACCTTATAAGGGCTCTTTATCTTTACTAGTCCCTTGACATAGCATGATCTTTCCCCCAAATACGCATACAACTGGTTCCTTCAACCTCCTTTAGGTTTTTGCTTAAATGTCGCCTTTTCAGTGCAACTTTCCCTAACCACCCTCTTTAAAATTACAGTCAGCTGACCACTAGTCTCTATTGCCCTCCCTTATTTTGCCTTACTCCAAAGAACACTGTATCATCTAGTAAGGTTTATGTTTTAGTTATTTATTTCCCTCTTCCCCACCAAAAGCTAAGCTCAATGAAGTGAGTAGTATTCATTAATTTTGTCCACTTCTTTATTCCTAGTATGTAAAAACAGTTTCTGGCACATACTATTAGAAGCTCAAGAAACTTTTATCAAGTGCGTGAATTTAATTGACCTGCTATATAGTACCCCATCATATAACTATGTCCCAATATATTTATGTATTTTCTTTTCTTGGACTATATCTAAGGTGTCACTTTTTTTTCTATGATTAACAATGGAAATGCACGTACTCCACCTTGTATCATAGTGCCCGTGTATGAGAATTGCAGTAGAGCATATACCAACAACTGAGATATCTGGATATTACAGCAAGTATATTGTTAGCTTTACTGGACATACATCCTGAAATCATTTCAACAAACAGTCTTTACTTATTTCCACCAATTTCCACGCATCCCTGCTGCGTATGAATATTTTGATTTCCTTGCCAACACTGGGTTGCTATCTCTTAAAATGATTGCAGGCATTATGACTATGAAATGATCTCATTTCTTTAATTTACATTTTTCTAATTATCCAGTGTAGTTGATCATTTTCATATTTTTTGGGGCATTCAAATTGCCTGTTTTGTGTATTCTATGTTCACATCCTTGGTCCTCATTTTCATTAAGTTGTGAATTTTTTACATTTTATTTTTATAGGATTTGAAAAATATAGATTGCAAATGCAAGTATACAGGTAGTTCTTTTTTCTTTTAATATTTTTAATTTTTTTGTTTTGTTTTAAATATTATACTTTGAAGTATTCTAAATTTTTGGTCATATTCTTTGTGATTAATATTTATCAAGAGCCCTGTTTAACTCTTCACTTCTCACACATCCTAAATCATTAGTTGTATTTGTATATGAAAATATTACAATTTTTATGAAGAGAAACAAATTTATGAAGTAAAAAACAACTGTTTTCAACATAATCTATGTAATAATTCAGCGTTTTGCTGTTGACTTGTAATGCACCCTAAAACAGTTATCAAGCTTCTGCATGCCATGGGTCTGCTGCTGAACTTTCCAGTCTTGGTCTATGTTTCTCTGTCTGTGCCAATGCCTATTTTGTTTATATTACTACTGCTTCATCATCATAATTGATACCTGGTGAAGTAATGTCATAATGTCTGCAATTTGAGGACACACACTTTTTCATATACATTTTAGTGATTTGTTAGAAAGTTACATAAACGTCCTGCTGAAATTTTTCATCAGATTTGATTAAATCAAATTAGATTTTGATTATCTGCATGCCCTTATGATTTTGATTTCTTCAACAGTTATTATATGCCATTCTACTCATTCCAGTCTTCTTTTATGATTTTTAATACATTTAAATAATTTCTCCATATATGTCTTGCACATCTTTTATTAATTTTTGTACTTTATAGTCAATGAGTTTTGTAAATACAATTCTAATTACTTATATCTAATATATAGGATGCCTACTGATTTTTTAAATGTAGTCTTATTTCAGCAATCTTGATGAACTCTCTTCTTTTATATTTTTTAGATATTGTTATATCCCCCTTGTATCCACTACAATTGATAAAATTATATTGTCTGATGATAACACTTTTTTCTTTTCTATCCAATTTCCTCATTTCTTGTTCTTGACTAATTTTGTTATATCATTCTTATATGCCTAGAATAACATTTTCAATATCATGACTTTTTAAATGCTATTACATTCCTTTTATTACATTTTATTATTTTAAAAACTATGTTTATTTAATGAAAACAGACTAAAATTTTATTTTTGTTTCAGGAAGTTGCATAGTGTCTTTGCCCAAACTTACCTCTGCCATATTACTTTAAATTTAGATTTGTGTTTTTAAAGTCAGTGTGTGTGTGTGCCTGTATTCAAACACAAACTAGTTGATCTTTCATTTCTTCTATGGCAGACAATTAATTGGCACTCAATATCCATTCTCCCTTCTTTATACTAATAATATACATGTGTCTATTACCATAAAATATTATATATGTGTATGAAATATATAATATATACATACTAAAATGTTTATACACAAAAACACACATAAATATATATACTGAGGTATCTAGAATAAAGAATACATATTTTTTCAGATTCTCTTGTAGGTGAGTGTGCACAATTGACTAAATTTTGGCCAAATGAAAGCGGAAGTGATGTGTGCAATGCCTAGGAAGTTTAAGTATGTGTCTTACCTTAACTTCCTTTCTTATCCTTGTGGACTTTAACAGTCATTATATCTGTTTGTTCTCTAATTACTTAGAGAGCAGTGTTGTAATTCCTAACTTATTGGATTTGTTCATTTCCCCCTTAAGTACCATCAATTTCTGGATTATATACATAAAGCTTTGCTATAGATACATACACATTTTAGAATAATTATGATGTGATGAGTTGACATTTAACATTATGCAGTTAAGTGAAAGTTGCAAGCTGATACACTATAATGACATTTAGCATCATGAAACAACCCTCTTTATCCTGGTAATAGTCCTTGTATTGAGATCTATTTGGTCTTCTATTAACATAGCTATATTCACCTTCATATGCTCAGTATTTGCAAACTATATAGTTTTCCATCTTTTTATTGTCCTTTGTGTGTCTTTATATATAAAAGCCATTTCATGTGAACAACATATATTTGGGTCTTTTATAGATTTTTTAGATTTTTATATGTAGTATGAGCCCACCATCCAATTTAATTATTGATTTGTTTGAGTTTTATTCTATAATATGTCTACTTGTCCCCTATTTTCTTTGTTCTTTTATTTCTCCTTTCCTGTGTTCTTCAGGTTTATAAATTATTTTTTAGGATTTCATTTTTTTTTGTGGTCTTCTCTTTGGTTTTTAGCACACATTTCCTCCCTTTACCCTGTGTGCGTATATATGTGTGTGTGTGTGTGTGTGCACGTGTGTGTATGTGGTATGGTCCATTTCTTAGTTAGATTGAGTCAGGCTGCTGTCCTTGGCAGCATTTGCTCTAGTGTTACCCAGGAATATGGGTTCCTTCTGTCTCGTAACATTGCCATTTTTAACACAAGATCATAAAGGACATTTTATGGCCTGGCTTGGAGTTGGCAAACTCCTTCCCCATATTTCATTTCCAAAGTCATATGTCCCCATATAACTGAGCAGGAGGCTAAGAAAGGCTGAGTAAAATTTAGATAAGGTAGGAAAGAAAGAAAAAACTAAAGAAAGAACAAAAGAACGAAAGAACAAAAGAGGAAGGAAGGAAGGAATGAAGGAAGGAAAGAAAGAAAATACCCAGGTAAAGAAAACAGCATGAGCAATAAACAGATAATAATGTGGTATTGGCTGAGCACATAGATTATTAGTGGCAACTAATGTTGAGTTGATAGGGTATAGCCAGATTATAAAGGTTTCAAATTCAGTCAGAAACACTGGAACTTAGCTATGCCTTTGGGAATCAGGTAGATTACATAGTTCACAGCTATCTACTCCCTTACCTCTTAACAAAATCATCTGCACACCCTGTCACAAGTGACTTGCCATGCCTTCCAGCAGGTAGAGCATACTTCCTTGGCCCCTGTATGCCATGACCATGTGATTTTCATTGGTCAATGTAATCTGAGGGTTTTTTACATTTGATTTTAAATTTGATTGTATGGCTGTGTTAGGCCTCTTGAGCCTCTAACACCTGTCATGAGTAAATCACTCTCCCATTAGACTGTCTTCCTTATTCTGGGTCCTAGAATAAGAATCCACTGGCAGAAGGTCACCACAATCCAGGGCAGAGTTGCAGCCAGTCTTTAAAGCACATGCAATGAGGGTGATAAAAAAGTGCTAATGTTTTGGGCAGAAGCTTATTGGTATAGTAAATACAAAACAGTTTCTAATGTAGGACAGGGGAGATAGATAGCAGAACATAATTAGCAGTGGCATAGTATTATAAATTAGTATATGGGCTTCAGAAATAGATAATGTTAATACTACTATTCTATTCTCCCACCTACCATTTAGCTAATCACAGTCTTAGGTTTTGTATGTGTAAAATTGGCATAATAATCCATATTCCATAGGGTTTTAGTGAAATATAAAATAAATGTATGCATGGTCCTTAGTACTTAAAATGTGTATAAAAGCTGCTGCTGCTAATATATAAAAATTACAGATATATATTAAGACAGGTTCCTGATCCATGCCATATGTTCAAGCCTGAAATGTGGCCTGATAGAAAGCTTGCAAGTATACCCATCCTAAAGATGGGGTTTACAATGGTAATTCTTTGCCACTCTGGCTTCCTTTTGCAAATTGTTTAAGTCTTAGTTTCCTTGCCTCCAAAATGGAAGAAAATCATACCTACTTCTCATAACTATAAGATATAATGTGAATCACATGCACAAAGATCCTATTTAATTCAGGGCAAAGAATATAGTAGATGCTCCAAAGTGCATTTGCCCTTATGAAGAAAGTCACAGGGGAACAAAGTATAGAAATTAAAACACCTGATGAGAGTCATTTAATCACCTAATCACCTTGGGATGCAGAGATCTCAACTGGAAAATTGGGATGCTACTTCAAAAGTATTTTATGAGTTGACTAATTTATGATCAGGAGGCACTTTAAAACACCAGGCATTCAGCTTCATAATAGCATATTAATAGCCATAAAAACTAGCATGCTATGCAAATTCTAAGTTTAAAACACATTCTGTATAAACTCCCTTGGCAGATGCTTTTGGCCATCATAGAATCATTCGTTTTCCATCTTAAGATGCAGTTCAGTGTCACTCTGGCTTATCACATAGCTATTTTATTCTACATCAGGGGAGAACACTTGAGTCAAATGAAATGATCCCTCTGTGAGGTTACTATATGTTTCTTAGTTAAACTGGTAGGCATGGAAAGGTTTAATTAGCAACTTCAAGTATTTTGAAGATCTTCAGATAGACATTTATAGGAATATTAACTTGTACTATGATTTTTGAAATTTACATATTTACTTATTAAAGGTATATGAACCTTCCCTTTTTGAGAAATTTCTGTTTTTAGCCACCTAGAGAGGAAAGTGAAGATGGGTATCTCTGAAGGAAAAAAATATTCTAAGATCATCATGTCCTGTTTGATTATTTTAATGTGTATATGTTTTTATACAGATAAGACATAAACATGTTACAATAAACAAAAGACACATGAGATTATTAAAAGGTAAAGATAAATGTGAAATAATATACATCTGTTTGTTAATAAAAGGTGCAAGGCTGAGAGTGAAAGTTTTGTGGACAGAGAGAGTAAGGGTGCGAAAAGAAAGAGACAACCAACATTGAAACAAAAACTGCATTAAAAAAAACTCTGAATGTGGGATATGATAGTTGCTATATAAAATTAAATATATACTTACCGATTAATAGAAACAAATTAGAAAAATAGTTTTATATCTATTGATTTGTACAGATCATATATCATTCAAAAAATACGAAATCAAATGTATATAGTATGATTTCACTTAGGTATAAACAAAAGAAATAACAATAATATCTTATCTATATGAGTATATATACTGGCATACATCTGTATGAATGAAGGAAAGTATGCATACCATCCTTTGAAAAGTGGCTTGGGTAGATGAGGGTGTGTAAAGATAGAGGGCAAATAGGAGATAATCAGCCTTTTTCATCATTTTGTTGTGTTGCTTTGTTTGTCACAAGTAGGTGCAGATTGAATTTGTGGTATGTAAAATACCAAATGATAAAACATTTAAAGTATTCCAGTATTTGCCTCCTTAATAAAGCCTTCTCTTCATCAATGAGCCCTCTTCAACAACTACACTATTCTTTAATCTTCTGCACAACCAAGATTTTCAAACAATGTTTCTGTACATGTTGCTTCCATTCATACTCCTGATCCTTTCACGCTTAGCTCTCTCCATTCACTTTTGCAAATTATCTTTTGTAATGTCAGCAATAATCATCATCTGCTGATTCCAGGAGGCTGTTTGCAGACCTCCTCCTCTGTCATTTAGACAACCGGCCACTTCCATCTTCCTAGAACTTGCTCTTCTATTGGTTTCTATGGCTCCAGTAATTTTGTCTTTTTCTTTTATCTTAGATCAGCTTTCCTTACAACCTCTTTTTCCTCCCACGTGACCCTAAGTCTGATGTTGTTCCAGGGATTATTTCCAGTCTCATTTCTTTTTTGTTCTAATTCTACATTCTCTCTTTAGAGAATCCTATCCATATTTTAAATATAATTCATATTCCAATGATTCTCAAAATTAAATTTACAGTCCAGATTGTTTATCTGCACTTTCAGGCATATATACATACATATATGTATATATATGTGTATATATATATATATATATATGTGTATATATATATATATGTATATATATATGTATGTATATATAGGATGTATATGTGTATGTCTATATGTATACATATACTATACAGACATATATAGTATAAATATATATACTCTATGGGAGAAGATACCTGATCCATCCATCTTCCTGGGTCATTCTTATGTCAGAAACTTGGGATCATTCTTGCTATATTTTTTTCTTACTTCTCTTATCAATCATCATCAAAGTGAAAACTTTCCAATAAATGTAAAACTACATGCTATTATTGTAAAATAGCTAAAATAATCATTATATTTATGCAATAGGCATAATGCCATAAACTTTCCCTGCATTATTTTGTTTGTTGCTTTTAACAATGTAATGAGAGAAGCACTAGTATCAGCCCAATTTTACAAATGAGAAAATGAAGTCTTAGAAAGATGAAGTTAGTTGGCGAAGGTGAGAACCCATACTGTTTTATTATAATTCTATTGTCCACCTCTCTTAGGGAATTTTCTGCAGCAGCAGGAAAAATTCAAAACTTATTTCACTGGAAAGGCTCTGCATGATCTGGTCTTTCTGTATCCGTTTTTCCCGCTTTTCCATGATCACTATATTCTGGGCCTAGTAGACACATTTCAGTTCTTCGAAAACGCCAGGCCCTGTCTTCTCTGGGCCTTTGTACACATGATTTTCTCTGTCTGGATCACTTTTCCTCCATTCTTCATCTGGCTAACTTAAATATATACATATATTCTTTACATTTGATTTTTTCTTTCCTTTTTTTTTTTTTTTTTTGAGACAAAGTCTTGCTGTGTCACCCAGGCTGCAGTGCAGTGGTGTGATCTCGGCTCACTGTAACCTCCACCTTCTGGGTTCAAGCAATTCTCCTGCCTCAGCCTCCTGAGTAGCTGGGATTACAGGCACATGCCACCGTGCCTGGCTAATTTTTATATTTTTAGTAGAGATGGGTTTTGCTGTGTTGGTGAGGCTGGTCTCAAACTCCTGACCTTGTGATCCACCCACCTCAGACTCCCAAAGTGCTGGGATTACAGGTTTGAGCCACCATGCCCGGCCTTACATCTGAATTTTAATGACAGGTTAAGCCAGACCACGTTTGAGCCAGTAATGAAATTAGCTATCTCTTACTGTTTTTTTTTTGTCATTTTTTTTTTTGCAGATTATATACATGGATTATGTATGTTTTATAGGGCATAATTTATACCTGTTTTTGTCTGTTCCTTTTTAGATGTAATCTTAATGAGAACAAGAACTCTTTTTTTTTTAATTTTTGTACTGCCAAGATCAAACACGTTTCTTGGCTTCTATGCCAGCCACAATCACCTCACAGATAAAATTGTCTACCAGAATATCTCAGAACACCGAAGCAGTATTCTCTTAGAACTTTGCTTTCCCTGGCTGACTCTCTTTTTGGACTCAGCCCGCCTGCGCCCAGGTGAAATAAACAGCCTTGTTGCTCCTACAAAGCCTGTTTGGTGGTCTCTTCACACGGACGCGCATGAAATTTGGTACTGTGGCTTGGATCAGGGGACTTCCCTTGGGAGATCAATCCCCTGTCCTCCTGCTCTTTGCTTGGTGAGAAAGATCCACCTACGACCTCGGGTCCTCAGACCAACCAGCCCAAGGAACATCTCACCAATTTCAAATCCAGTAAGCGACCTCTTTTTACTCTCTTCTCCAACCTCCCTCACTATCCCTCAACCTCTTTCTACTTTCAATCTTGGCTCCACACTTCAATCTCTCCCTTCTCTTAATTTGAATTCCTTTCATTTTCTGGTAGAGACAAAGGAGACACATTTTATCCGTGGACCCAAAACTCCGGCGCCAGTCACAGATTCCGGAAGGCAGCCTTCCCTTGGTGTTTAATCATTGCAGGGACGCCTCTCTGATTATTCACCCACGTTCCATTGGTGTCTGATCTCCTCAGGGACGCCTGGCTTGATCATTCACCCACGTTCCCTTGGTGGCAAGTCAATTGCGGGGACGCCTGCTTTGGCTGCTCACCCACGTTGCAGCCCAGGGCTGCTCCCCACCCCCTTCTCCATGTCTCTACCCTTCTCTTTAAACTTGTCCCCTTCCCTATAGGCAAACTTCCACCCTCCATTCCTCCTTCTTCTCCCTTAGCCTGTGTTCTTAAGAACTTAAAACCTCTTCAACTCTCGCCTGACCTAAAATCTAAGCGTCTTATTTTCTTCTGCAACACCATTTGGCCCCAATACAAACTTGACAATGGCTCTAAATGGTCAGAAAATCGCACTTTCGATTTCTCCATCCTACAAGACCTAAATAATTTTTGTCCAAAAATGGGCAAATGGTCTGAGGTGCCTGACATCCAGGCATTCTTTTACAGATTGTTCCCTCCCTAGTCTCTGTTCCCAATACAAATCATCCCAAATCCTCCTTCTTTCCCTCCCGCCTGTCCCCTCAGTCCCAACCCTAAGCATCGCTGAGTCTTTCTAATCTTCCTTCTCTACAGACCCATCTGACCGCTCCTCTCCTCCCCAGGCTGCTCCTCGCCAGGCCAAGCTAGGTCCCAATTCTTCCTCAGCCTCCGCTCCTCCACCCTATAATCTTTTTATCACCTCCCCTCTTCACACCCCGTCCGGCATACAGTTTTGTTCTGTGACTAGCCCTCCCCCATCTGCCCAGCAATTTCCTCTTAAAAAGGTGGCTGGAGCTAAAGACATAGTCAAGGTTAAGACTCCCTTTTCTTTATCCCACCTCTCCCAAATCAGTTAGCATTTAGGCTCTTTTTCACCAAATATGAAAAACCCAGCCCAGTTCATGGCTTGTTTGGCAGCAACCCTGAGATGCTTTACAGCCCGAGACCCTAAAAGGTCAAAAGGCTGTCTTATTCTCAATATACATTTTATTACCCAATCTGCTCCCAACTTTAAATAAAGCTCCAAAAATTAAATTCTGGCCCTCAAACCCCACAACAGGACTTAATTAACCTCGCCTTCAAGGTGTACAATAATAGAAAAAAGTTGCAATTCCTTGCCTCTGCTGTGAAACAAACCCCAGCCACATCTCCAGCACACAAGAACTTCCAAACGCCTGAACTGCAGTGGCCAGGCATTCCTCCAAAACCTCGTCCTCCAGGAGCTTGCTACAAGTGCCAGAAATCTGGCCATGAGGCCAAGGAATGCCCACAGCCCGGGATTCCTCCTAAGCCATGTCCCATCTGTGCAGGACCCCACTGAAAATCGGACTGTTCAACTCACCTGGCAGCCACTCCCAGAGTCCCTGGAACTCTGGCCCAAGGCTCTCTGACTGACTCCTTCCCAGATCTTCTCACCTTAGCAGCTGAAGACTGATGCTGCCCGATCACCTCGGAAGCCTATAGGACCATCACAGACACTCTAGGTAACTCTCACGGTGGAGGGTAAGTCCGTCCCCTTCTTAATCAATACGGAGGCTACCCACTCCACATTACCTTCTTTTCAAGGGCCTGTTTCCCTTGCCTCCATATCTGTTGTGGGTACTGACGACCAGGCTTCTAAACCTCTTAAAACTCCCCAACTATGGTGGCAACTTAGACAATACTCTTTTAAGCACTCCTTTTTAGTTATCCCCACCTGCCCTAATAAGTTCCCTTATTAGGCTGAGACACTTTAACTAAATTATCTGCTTCCCTGACTATTCCTGGGCTACAGCCACACCTCATTGCTGCCTTTTACCCCAGTGTAAAGCCTCCTTCACATCCTCCCCTTGTATCTCCCCACCTTAACCCACAAGTATAGGACACCTCTACTCCCTCCTTAGCGACCGATCATGCACCCCTTACCATCCCATTAAAACCTAATCACCCTTACCCCCCTCAATGCCAATATCCCATCCCACAGCACGCTTTAAAAGGACTAAAGTCTATTATCACTCGCCTGCTACAGCATGGCCTTTTAAAGCCTATAAACTCCCCTTACAATTCCCCCATTTTACCTGTCCTAAAACCAGGCAAGCCTTACAGGTTAGTTCAGGATCTGCGCCTTATCAACCAAATTGTTTTGCCTATCCACCCTGTGGTGCCAAACCCATATACTCTTCTCTCATCAATACCTCCCTCCACAACCCATTATTCTGTTCTGGATCTCAAACGTGCTTTCTTTACTATTCCTTTGCACCCTTCATCCCAGCCTCTCTTTGCTTTCACTTGGACTGACCCTGACACCCATCAGGCTCAGCAAATTAACTAAGCTGTACTGCTGCAAGGCTTCACAGACAGCCATCATTACTTCAGTCAAGCCCAAATCTCTTCCCCATCTGTTACCTATCCCGGCATAATTCTCATAAAAACACACGTGCTCTCCCTGCTGATCCTGTCTGGCTAATCTCCCAAACCCCAATCCCTTCTACAAAACAACAACTCGTTTCCTTCCTAGGCATGGTTAGTAAGGTCAAAATCCTTACACAAGAACTGGGACCGCATCCTGTAGCCTTTCTGTCCAAACAAGTTGACCTTACTATTTTAGCCTAGCCCTCATGTCTGCATGCAGCAGCTGCTACTGCTTTAATACTTTTAGAGGCCCCAAAAAAATCACAAACTGTGCTCAACTCACTCTCTACAGTTCTCATAACTTCCAAAATCTATTTTCTTTCTCCCACCGGATGCATATACTTTCTGCTCCCTGGCTCCTTCAGCTATACTCACTGTTTATTGAGTCTCCCATAATTACCATTGTTCCTGGCCCAGACTTCAATCCAGCCTCCCACAGTATTCCAGATACCACACCTGACCCTCATGACTGTATCTCTCTGATCCAACTGACATTCACCCCATTTCCCCATATTTCCTTCTTTCCTGTTCCTCACCCTGAACACACTTGGTTTATTGATAGTAGTTCCACCAGACCTAATCACCACACACCAGCAAAGGCAGGCTATGCTATAGTACAAGCCACCAGCTTGCCTCTGAGAACCTCTCATTTCCTTTCCATCATGGAAATCTATCCTCAAGGAAATAACTACTCAGTGTTCCATCTGCTATTCTACTACTCCTCAGGGATTATTCTGGCCCCCTCCCTTCCCTACACATCAAGCTCAGGGATTTGCCCCTGCCCAGGACTGGCAAATTGACTTTACTAGAATGCCCTGAGTCAGAAAACTAAAATACCTCTTAGTCTGAGTAGACACTTTCACTGGATGGGTAGAGGCCTTTCCCACAGGGTCTGAGAAGGCCACCGCGGTCATTTCTTCCCTTCTGTCAGACATAATTCCTCGGTTTGGCCTTCCCACCTCTATACAGTCTGATAACAGACCAGCCTTTATTAGTCAAACCAGCCAAGCATTTTTTCAGGCTCTTGGTATTCAGTGAAACGTTTATATCCCTTACAGTCCTCAGTCTTCAGGAAAGGTAGAATGGACTAATGGTCTTTTAAAAACACACCTCACCAAGCTCAGCCACCAACTTAAAAAGGACTGGACAATACTTTTACCACTTTGCCTTCTCAGAATTCAGGCCTATCCTCGGAATGCTACAGGGTACAGCCCATTTGAGCTCCTGTATGGACGCCCCTTTTTATTAGGCCCCAGTATCATTCCAGATACCAGATCAACTTGGACTGTGCCCCAAAAAACTTGTCATCCCTACTATCTTCTGTCTAGTCATACTCCTATTCACCGTTCTCAACTATTCATACATGCCCTACTTTTGGTTACAATGCCGGTTTTCAGTTTCTGCAAGCCATCACAGCTGATATCTCCTGGTGCTATCCCCAAACTGCCACTCTTAACTCTTGAAGTAAATAAATAATCTTTGCTTGCAGGACTATGCTGAATCTCCTTAGGCACTCTCTAATTTGATGTCCTGGGTCCTCCCAATTCTTACACCTTTAATACCTGTTTTTCTCTTTCTCTTATTCCATTTAGTTTTTCAATTCATACAAAACCGTATCCAGGCCATCACCGATAATTCTAAATGACAAATGTTTCTTCTAACAACCCCACAATATCACCCCTTACCACAAAATTTTCCTTCAGCTTAATCTGTCCCACTCCAGGTTCCCATGCCACCCCTAATCCCGCTCGAAGCAGCCCTGAGAAACATCGCCCATTATCTCTCCATACCACCCCCAAAAATTGTCGCCATCCCAACACTTTACCACTATTTCATTTTATTTTTCTTATTAATATAAGAAGACAGGAATGTCAGGCCTCTGAGCCCAAGCTAAGCCATCATATCCCTTGTGACCTGCACGTACACATCCAGATGGCAGGTTCCTGCCTTAACTGATGACATTCCACCACAAAAGAAGTGAAAATGGCCTGTTCCTGACTTAACTGATGACATTATCTTGTGACATTCCTTCTCCTGGCTCATCCTGGCTCAAAAGCTCCCCTACTGAGCACCTTGTGACCCCCAACTCCTGCCCACCAGAGAACAACCCCCCTTTGACTGTAATTTTCCTTTACCTGCCCAAATCTTATAAAACAGCCCCAACCCTGTCTCCCTTCGCTGACTCTCTTTTCGGACTCAGCCCACTCGCACCCAGATGAAATAAACAGCTATGATGCTCACAAAAAAAAAAAAAAAAAAAAAAGACCTTTTCTTTTTTCCCTTCTGTGATACTGATTCATACACCTGAGTGTGTAAAGTTTCACTCATAGAATATAAGCACATTCTTTATGGTCAGTATATGATACTACAGGGCCTGCCATGAATAGTTATCTGTAAAATGGAATGGTGCTGATTCTTGAACAGGACTATTAAATGGGTTCAATAAGTTAATATTTGTAAAATTCATTTCAGTATCTTTGCAATTTGTGATATTTATTCACTATTTTCCCAAGGGCCTTAGCGTCTTTATGCATGAAATAGTGGAGTTTGCAATGGGAATCATGGCTGCACCGGTTACCAGATGTGCAATCCTGGAAAAACCATTCCCTTTTCTAAACCTTTGTTGCTCTCTTTAAAATGTTTGTGATAGTAACATCTAACTCTCCAGGCTTAAGGAACCAAGGAGACAGTTTGTGTCAAAGTGCTTCAGGGAGGCAAAAAGATTATAAAATAGTAAATGTTATTATTTATCTACATATCATTAGAAAAGTATTATGATGTAATTCACACTAAAGAACATAAATAACTGAGAAAGCTTAAGAAACTTTCCATGGGTACATGCATTTAGTAGTAATCAAAACCAATTTTTGTTCTATTGCACACTAGGTTGAAGGGATGTTAATATTGTTAACATATTATTTGACAAGAAACTGTAAAGTTAAATATATCTGGACTACAAATTCTGATAAAATACTCATCTTTTGCTCCCAATTATGCTTATTCTGAAGATACAAGAATGAACAAAAATGACATGGGTCTTATATATACATAAGAGCTTGCATCTTATAGAGCTTGCATGCTCATGTAAGAGACAGAAGATTAGAAAGCCAACAAACAAAAATAATTGTAGCTTGTGATAAGAGCTCATAAATAAAGTGCTTTGGCAGCAAATAACCAAAGACAGTGGACTACTTCAGATGAGGTGGTAGGAAAGAGGTCTCTGAGATGACAGATGAACCAAGGCCCCAAGACTGTAAAGGAAGTGGTCATATGTGGAACCAAGCGAAGTTTATTTGAGATGGACGGAACAGCAACTACAAGCAAAAGCAACCAGAGGGAGAAAACGCCTGGGTCTTCTAGGGGCATGAGAAGATCAATGTGGCTGAAGCACGGCAAGCCAATGGGGAGAGGAAAAGAGCTTAGGTGTAAGGACTGGTTAAGGCCAAATGTATATTCTAGGCTTAGAAAATCTTGGTAAGGCATTTGAAGTTTATTAAACAATCCAATGGAAACAACTATATGGATAAATCTTAAAAATGTTGTGGCAAAAATAAAAAACACCTTAAATACCTAAAACAAATACTACTATAAAAATCCTAGAACAGGCAAAACTGATGGAAAAAATATCACATCAGCAGTCACCTCTGATGGAGTAGGGATGGAATATTTGTGAAGAGACAAAAATGACTCTTTAGAGTGATGTTCTGTTTCTTGACAGAGGATTGGGTCATATAGACCTATGCAAGCCTAACTCATTGAATGCACACTTAAAAGTTGTTCATTTCCTTGTATGTAAAACGCACCTCAAAGGAAGAAAAAAATCCTAAGCAAATGTTGAATTGCATGCATGATATTTGGGGATATATGTATGTATGCCTGCAACTTACTTAAAACATAAAAGAACAAAGAAGCCCATGGAATGATGGGTAGCTAAAAGCTTGGGAAGATATATAATAAAGCAACTGTGATAAAATGTTATTGGTATAATCTAGATGGTGGTTATATGGGGATTCTTTATAAAATTATTTCAACTTTTCTGAATGTTTAACATTTTTCATTAGAGGAGAAAGAGACATGCAGAATACTGCGGAAAACCATTGAAAGTAAAAATTTCTGGACTGAAGGACTTCTAGAGCTCTTCAAAAATGAACATGAAGTTTGAGTCTTTCTTGGGGGTAGAGATGCAGTCACCCAATTGCTAAGTATTTATCTGAATAGCAACCACAGTTTCTGTTACTGAGAAGCTTTAAATATGTTGAAGAAGTATTTATAAGAGAGATAAGCATGCTTATGAAGACTTATAACGCACTATCATGAAGCACTATTTATTATGGCATGCAACTTTATAAGGTTATAGACCATATTATAGCACCGGAAATACAACATTTGGATACAGGCATAGTGCTCCAATCACAGTAATGTAAGTAGCCACCAGCCATTAACACAGAGGTGGTGATTTTCTCTGCTTATGCTCATGTGTCAGACATCCCTGTTGGGCTTATTTCCTTGTTTCTCCAAAGTTACAATAAACTAGTATCTTTGAAAAATGAATTCCCAAAGGTTGTAAACAAGGACAATAAAGGTTATTCAGATGAAGACAGACGTAGGTGAAGTGAAAAGCAATCCGTCTTTGAAAGAGGAACTGATGAAGGTTAATGTAAATGTTAATGGCAGAGCTGCTGGTGAAGGTTATCCAACAGCTTACAGATGAGAAGTCAGAGTGAGAGCATGAGAATCTGAAATTACACCTTGCATTACATGTCAGAGAATTTCAAAATTATGATTATAGGAATTAGAGATAGTTGGGGAAACCCAAATCCTTGAAATTTCTATCCAGAATATTCTACCTTATAAAGACGGTATATGAAACATTTGGTATTAGTATGAGGGCAGCTGGTGAAAATGTGATTAGTCAACTCTACCTAACGTGAGATAGATATACATTTTTCAGAGAAATTTTTCTAATACATCTTAAACTTTTAGGACTTAAAAATTGAAACCTCAATCACCTCATCTAAAAATTTAGGTTACTATCATTCTACTTCCCAAAGTTGATTTGAGTATCAAGTTGATAAACACACATTAGTATATTTAAAATGCAAGATATAATTTTTATAAGATGCATCAATTTCTGCCTCTTTTTACATCTTTTCACATTTGCCTACTTTTCACATGTTCATTAGGGAAGTAAAAGATTAATTCCTTTTCACATTCAATAAGAACTATTACTATATTCTAGTTCAATCTGTAATTGTCATTGTGGGTGAAAGTCACTTTGAACTGTATTTCCATCCTGTGCCCAGAAGTTACTTTACCTATCTTCTAAGCTCTTTATTCCTCACCCCTGCCCCTACCCCACTGGTTAGCAATGAGTACCAAACAAGATAAAGGAAGCACTGCCATTTGACTCACAGTTCTGAAAATGCAGTAACCTATACATACCATGAAATGGTTATGGGAGGGAGATAAGGGATTTAAGAATTGCTCCAGGTTCTTCAGAAAGAACTGAGCCTCTGTTGTCTTTACTCAGGAGTTGATCTCTAGTTAGAGAATGGCATTCATTCATACTTTCATTCATTCAGTTATTCATTCCTTCAACAACTTTTAGAAGGTATTTCTGTGTGACAAACACATCACAAACAACTATAATATAGGCTGCAGATATGAAAACATATTTGCTGCCATGATGCAGCAAAAAATCACTGCAAACATTTTAAAAGTTTGGAAAATATAGCTCAGATTGAATTTTTGCCCTAAGATAAAAAAGATCATTGGGAGATAAAAGCAATATATGAACACGGAGTTAATAGATTGTTTTCCTTTTAACATAGATAACAGTACATAGTCATTCATTTGTCCTCTGTCATTTGGTCTTGAGGAACACTAATGCCCTAATATGTGTAATGTTCAGTAACAAATGCTAAATAAAAATACACGAATAAAAATCCATTAAGCATGTATTTAATACTGTGTAACACTTACTGTATCAGATCCTGGGAATGCAGAGATGAAGACCTTTGGCATCGATGAAATCATGATTTTATAAAGGAGCAAGGAACGAACTATTTTTAATACAGATTTTCAGGGATTGTAGAGATTTGTGCTAGTTACAATGTTTGGCAAAAGTAGACAAATAATGTCGGGGTGTGATGGTCAGGAAAGTCTTCGCTTAGAAAACAATAGTCTAACTAGATCATGAAGGATGATGACAATGATAATAGTAGCATCAAAAATTTGCTATTTTCCAGGGACAGTTCTAAATACTTTATCATAAATGACTTAATCTTCATGTAACCCTGCAAGGTAGGTACTGTTTATAATTCTACTTTATAGAGAAGGAAACCAAGGCAAAGCGAGGTTAAGTAGGTTTACTAAAGGTATACAGTAGGTGCTGGACCCAGCATAAAAACACAGGTACAGAGAAAAAAAATATTGTTCTGGATGTTAGTATACAGACATGAATAAAGGTGGCCAAGAGCAGAAAGGTTTGTTAAACTATTGTAGTAACTTAGGCATTATAAAATACAGCTTGGACCAGAAGGAGAAAGCAACAATGTGACGTTTATTGTACCATGTAGATGTATTTTCATTTGTTTTCCTGGACATTTAGTGATCCCTTTTAATCAAAAAGCAAATATTTTTCTGACATAAAAAATATCTTAAAGGAACCTATTAAAAATCCCATCTCCCATTTCTTTTCATCTTAGTTTTTCTGGTTGTGGTGTTCTGAAACTCCTAATATTTGATGTAACTGTCTTCTAATTTTCATACATCTTCCTTTTAATTTTTCTTCCCTTTATTTTGTGTTCTACTTTCAGAGATTTGTTTTCCAAATTTATATTTGAACTTTTATTGAATTTTGACCTTAGAAATTATAATATAGTTGTGTTTATATCTACAGCCGTAAAGATGTATGCTATTATATGAAACAAAAATCATCATGATTTATATAAATATAAAAGGCCCACATATAGTTATTAAGAGTTCTTTGTTTCCTAAATGTAACTTTTTATTGCATCCTATTGTTTAATAGACTCAGTATCTTCTCTTAGTCCTCTGAGGCTATCAATAAACATTTTTACCTTTTAAATATTTTTCATAATTTTAATTTATTTGAAAGTATTTTTGCTTTCTGTTTGTTCTTGATTCTTTAGTTGCTTGTCACTTTTGGTTATCTGTTTAAGAGTTGGAAATTAAAAGGTATTTGGAAGTTTTGAGCCAATGTGTGTGACTTGTAGGTTATAACTTGTAAAGTTATTTACCTATTTTTCTTACTTTATGACTTCCCTTATGGATTAGCCAGCTTCCCCTGAGAGGGAATTTCCAAATTCTTTCCCGGAGCATACCTGAAGTTACTTGAGAGAAGAGAGCTGCATGTCTCAAAATTTTTTGGGTAAACACACCCTTAACCTCTCTATTTTCAGTATGGTACCCCTCCAATAGCTAAGGCTGTTGACTTCTGTCCAAAAAGCCCCTGCTTTTTTTCTCTTTAGTCTTCTGGTAGTCATAAGACAGAGTGGGGGAAGTTACATCAGGATATAACTGCTTCTCATATTGATTGTCAAGAAGTCCTTTTTTTTTTTTTGTAACCATTTTCCATTCCCAAAAAGTACCTAATAGCAAATTCCTATACTGTTTATTGTTGTTGGAAAGGGTTTAATACGCATTATATATTCAATTGCTTTTTAGCTTTTCTCACCACCAGTTTAGGATTCCCTTTCCTAGGCCTGTTGCTTGTCAATTTCTCAGCTCCCAACACTTACTGCTTTTATCTCCTCTCTTTATCTTATTTCCTCTGCAGGTTTGTACAATTTAACACATCTTTCATTTTCACTTTAGGAATAAATGTAAAAGTGCTTTTACTCTACCATCTCTACCCAGAGTTCATTAAAATTAGGTTAAAGTTAAGCTCAGCAAATGTAAGTAGTTATTTCATATTCTCAAGGCTAATAATTGTCAGAGTCAGGATTCTTATCCAGTTTAGGGTGACTCCAAATTTGTGGCTTTTCCTGCTGAAAGGTGCTGCCTCAGTTTTCACCCTTGTTTACAGTGGACCAAATGCAAAACTACTGTTCTCTTGCCGGGAATGCTTAGTGGCTTATCACAGTCCCTCATGTCCTGCACACATCCTATTGACTCTGTCTTCTCACCCTTACAAGCAGACAAGTCTGCAAATCTCCACTTTCCAATTAGTCAAATTAATGAAGCTCTTTAAAGGAATCCGTAAAGCCTGCCTCCATGGTCCTGACATTTAGTAACTTCGGGATAATGCTCTCTAGGCCCTTCTCCATTAAAATATTGTATTGTGAGCCCTGAAGTGCTGACTCTGAGACTTCCTTAGAATAAAATGAAGAGGGCTTCCCTTTGAGCCTTCCCAAACCCCAGGATAAACACAGAAATGGCACTTTTAATAGTCAAGCTAACGGAAAGGCCACCTTAATGTAGTTGCCTCCTTTCAGGAAATCTATGACATATTTAGTGAGGTGGATTGCCTGGTGGCAGGAACAAAGAGGAAAGAGAATGAGTCTGGAACTGTGGGTTTTGATAGACAACACAGGCCTGCACTCAAAAGATGCTTCAATATAGTAAAAAGCACATGGGGTAGGAGTTGAACTCCTCAAACCCCAGGGCAATAAAACCTCTTGGTGCCTCAGTTTTCTCTCCTGTGTAACAAGGATAATAATGTCTTGCTCTTAATTCAGTCTTGCGCTAATATCCATACATGAGCTAGGGTGGGGACATGCTATCCTTATGGAAGAATTAAAAATTGACATGGCGATGTTCAACCCAGATAGTATTTGATAGGTAAGATGAACCTCAGGTTTCTAATATTTTATTCACAATTTGTTCCCTCAGCCTCTAGCCCATTCTATGATATACCCTGCCCAAAATGTACAGTTTGCAGAAAACTTGCTTTGATTCCTTCTTACTGATTACTCATTTTGGTTACTTAATACACTTATCTATCTGGCTTGTATTATATTAATCTAAAGCTAATTAAATGGTGTATTAAGCATAAACTATGTTCAGATATCTTCTGACTACATGTATGATTTGCTTTTCTTTACTATATCAGAAGCACTGGCAAGTCAGTGGCTATGTCACCTCCTGCCATTTAATACCTATGCTGATGCTGCATATTTCCATTCATTTCTTCATGTTAATATTTCCTGATCCCTTCTAATGTTCCAGACACTGGATTAGGTGCAACAGGAAGAAGGAAAACATGATGCTAGATTGATATATTATTGAGAGGGAGAGTCTCAAATTACTTCTGTATTCCGTGACCCGTGGACATATGTACCACAGTGGGATTAGAAATAAAATATATCTCTGACCTCAAGGAACATTTTCCCTATAGAGCAGAAGCAGAGGCACATGTTATCATTTGCAACATAATGTGATTTTTTGAACGTTGGAGGTAGTCTTAGGAGACCCGTGAACACAGGGGAGGAGCTTCTGCATGTTAGTTTCCAGCAGTAAGTTGCCTTGAGCAAATGATAGCAGCACAGGGTGGAGACGTTTAGTCAATGTTCCTGGCTGAGTATGGCTGCTATCACCCCTTGTACCTTCATTGATGCTGGCATTTAAACCAATTCCTTCTGCACTTACAAGTTGCTGAATCACTATCTATAGCCTTCAGAAATCTACTCTAAAAAGTTAATTCCTTTACCTCTTCTTTGCTATTAGCACAGTGGAGCTAAGATGCATCTGGTTTGAAGGATACCGTATTAATCTTCCTTTGAATACACAATTGTATTGTCTATTATGTGCTAGGCATTTTTCTAAGTATTTTTTTAGTGGTGAACAAGACAGACAAGCTTCATAGTCCTCACTGAATTTATATTTTAACTGGAAGTGGTATGCAAAGGGGGAAAATTTTTTAATGGAAACATTTTTGAAAACATAAGATATTGAAAAGTATATTCAGATAACTTTTAAAATGGTGGTATGATCAAAAGTGAATGGGGCTAGTTTTGACTGGGTGGTCAGCAAAGCTGCACTCATCAAGAGAGTGCTTTATGCGATGTTACAGTAACAAAATTCCAGTCACATAACACTAAAGTTCTATGTGTACCTCACAGGACCTATCCCCACAAGAATCAGGGATGCAGGCAGTCTGAGTGTCCTTCATTTTTTATGTCCAATGTCTGGAACAAAAGCAGCCTCATGGTTTGTCATGTCAGGGGAAGAAAGGGACCAACTGCAAACAGGCAACTATATCGCTTCAGCCTCGAAGTAATACAGATATCTCATTCCCACTCACATTTTTTGGTCAGAAGTTGTCATTTGCCCTGGTTAACTTGAAAGGCCTGGAAAAGGTGGGGGAATAAACTGGGATACTGAAGCACATTTCTGCCCCTGCTACGGGAGTCCTTTCTTGGTGATGGGATGTAAATTGAGGTCTGAATAACGAGAAGGAATCAGTCAAGTGATAATGAAGGTAAACGGTATCCCAGACATAGAATATAGCTTTTGAAGAAGTCTAAGGCTGAGAAAGACCTTGACGTGTTCAGGAAAGAGAAGAGGCCAGTGTGGAAGAAGTACGAATGGATGATTTGGAAGAGGAAGAGATAGAACTAGAGAGGTCAGTAGAAATAAGGTCTCTTAGTTTTGTTTTTAATAAGCATTCTAATTTAGTTTACAGACAATTTGTGAAGATAGGATACAGAGTTTTCATAACCCACACTTAGTTTTCTATTGCTATCTTACATTAATATGGTATACTTGTCACAGTTAATGAGCCACTACTGATACATTATTATTAACTGCAGTCCATGTTTTATTCAGATTTTCTTAGTTTTCACCAAGTGTCTTTTTTTTTTTTTTTTTGCATGTTTCAGAATCACTTCCAGGATATCATATTAAATTTAGAGATAAGGCCTCCTTAGGCTTCTTTTGGCTGTGACAGTTTCTCAGACTTTCCTTGTTTTTGATGATTTTGACAGTTTTGAGAAGTACTAGTCAGGCATTTTGTAGAATATCCTCAACTGGGATTTGTCTGCTACATTTCTCATGATTACATTGGGCTTATGGGTTTTAGGAAGGAAGATCACAGAGGTAAAGTGCCATTCTTATCAAGGGTATATGTTATCAACATGACTTATGATGTTAATATTGATCACGTGTCTGGGTAGTGTTTTTCAGGATTTTCCACTGTAAAATTCTTCTTTTTCCTCTCTTCCACACTGCACTCTTTGGAAGGACATCACTATGCACAAAGATCGCTCAGGGAATGGGAGATTATGCTCCACCTCCTTGAGGATGTTGTATCTGTATAAATTACTTGACATTCTTCTGCAAGGAAGATTTGTCTATTCTCCCTCATGTCTTTATTCAATTACTTATTTATACTAATATGATCTTATGATGTTTTATTTTGTACTTTGGGTTATAATTCAGTAATGGTTTCTCCTTTCATATTTTTCTAGGTTTGGCCATTAGGAGCTCTTTCATTTGGATCCTGTGTCCCTTTTATATACTCTCTCATTGTGATTTTTGAGAACCTCCTAATTTTCTGGTACTACAAGATGTTCCAGGGTCATCTTTAAAATTTCCTGTCCCAATTCCAGAATGAGCCATTTCTCTAAGAAGTCTTGGTTTGTTTTATTGGAGAATAGTATTAGAAACCATGTTCTAAATACTAGGTATGCTCATTGCTACTAGAATGTGGTTGCTTCTAGGCCCCCTCATCTTATAGAACAAAAGAATATATGTGTGTAAACTACTGATGCAGTATGTACACACACTTCTATAAATGTTTCTATATGTTTTCATCCATGTCTATATTAAACTAAATATGAGTTCATACTGATCCATACATTTATGAGGCTTTCCATCCTTCTCCCCTTATTTGTAACCTCCCATTCCAAAAGTGTGATCTCTGAGTTTCAGCATCTATAACCCATTTACTTAATTATTCAATTCTAGTACAATATAGTGCTTTTAGAAAGTGGTTCAGGAAGGAGGGAGTGTCCTCTAGATCAACTCAGGTAACGCTAGAGGACACATTTGAATGACAACATGGCAGGAGAAATCTCAGTGAAGTGTTAGAAGGGAATCCAAACTGGAGTGGATTGAGAATAAAATTGGAGTTGATAAGTGAGAGATACTGAATATAGCAAACTATTTCAAAGAGATTTACTATGAAAAATGGAGCAATAAATGGAGGGGAATACGGATAAATGTGGAGGACTCTGGAAGAGTATAAGGTGCTTTCTTGGCATCTTAATGAATGTAGAAATTCCTCCTACAATATCTCAGAGATATTCATCTGAAGGATCAGTTATCCTCAGTAACAAAAAGCTAACTCCCCCCTAAGACAGAACATTCCCTGGTGTTGTAACTCTTATTAGTTGAAAATTTGTTTGAAGTACTAAACTAACATGTACCACTGTTAGTTTGGTGAAACTATACAGTTCCAATAGTTTGGTGAAACTATACAGTTTCAATAGATGAAACAATAGTTTCACCTATTGGCCCTTATTTTGGCTTCTCAAGCAACCTAAAGTGATCTTTTGCCCAAAATCTTCTTTTTCTTTTTTTTTTTTATACTTTAAGTTCTGGGGTACATGTGCAGATCGTGCAGTTTTGTTACATAGGTATACACGTACCCTGGTGGTTTGCTGCACCCATTAACTTGTCACCTACATTAGGTATTTCCCCTAATGTTAACCCTCCCCTAGCCCTCCACCCCCCAACTGGCCCCGGTATGTGATGTTCCCCTCTCTATGTTCATGTGTTCTCATTGTTCAACTCCCACTTATGAGTGAGAACATGCAGTGTTTGGTTTTCTGTTCTTGTGATAGTTAAAGCACATGAGATTTGGCTGGGCATGGTGGCTCATGCCTCTAATCCTAGCACTTTGGGAGGCTGAGGCAGGTGGATCACTTGAGGTTAGGAGTTCAAAACCAGCCTGGCCAACATGATGAAACCCCATCTCTACTAAAAATATTTTTTAAAAATTAGCTGGGCGTGGTGGTGGGCGCCAGTAATCCCAGATACTCGGAAGGCTGAGGCAGGAGAATTGCTTGAACTCGGAAGGTGGAGATTACAGTGAACCAAGATTGTGCCGTTGCATTCAGCCTGGGTGACAGAGTGAGACTCTGTCTCCAAAAACAAACAAACAAACGATAACAAAACAATAGAAACAAAACAAAAAAATAAAAACATGAGATTTCTGGCTAAGGCTTAGGGATATAAAGGATACTTCTCATTATCAATTTTGTATTACATACTAATTTCTTTCTGTTGCATCACTCTTCATAAGTCTGACCCTAAGAAAAGGGAGATGACCATAAAATTATTCTTGACCAATAAACAAAGTTGAAATGCATGGCATCAGAATTTTAAAACACAAGCTATGAAGCCTTACTCTTTGCGATGTCTAGGCTGCCATACTAGATGAGGAAGACTCACATTTACTGGGTGTACACTGATCTAGTTTCTCATATCCAGATCATATTTGATACTCATCTCAGCCCTGTTGAGCAATGAGTGTTATACCTATCTTTCAAATAAGTAAATTGAGGCTCAAAAACATTTAATACATTCCAAAAACTTACTCAGCTCCTCAGTCACAAAACTTGGATTTACACCTCTGACAAACCTTTAAGCTTATATTCTTTTTATCATATCATGCTTTTGTCTTTTCTATTAAAATATACTCAGAAAAATTTATCTCCTTATTATCCACTTAAATCTTCTCATCCCCAAAGCCTCAGTCTATGTTAGCTATAGGCTATATTTTTAACTACCTCAAAGTAAATGATGACAAATGCCTTTCATGTTCAATTGGAAATTCTACATATGATTGAAAATATATATGATTGAACGAGTTTGCAGATACATAGGTGCATCTGCAAGTACTTTGTAATATTTGTGCTTGCTTCCATCTCAATGATCTTCATTTAGTCTATGCTCCAATGGGTTGTTTCACTTACAATCTGATTTTTTGAATTTTCTGCATCATGATTTCAAAAGCTTCCATTATATACAGAATAAAGTCCAATTCCAATTACTATGTTATATATAACATATATAACATATTGTTTCCAACTAATCATTCCAAAGCCATCCCCAGCTGCTGACACCAAACTTACTCTCATGGCAAGATACAACAATCTACACCTAGCACCTTATAATTCCTCATGTCCCATGTGGTTCCCATAAACAACCTTCTCTGTCTTGCTCATATAAGAACTGTACTTCTCCTTTTTCCACCTGTTTTAAGTAACATATGGTTTCCAATTAATCATTCCAAAGCCATCCCCAGCTGCTTACACCAAACTTACTCTCATGGCAAGCTATACAATCTACACATAGCACCTTATCATTCCTGATGTCCTATGTGGTTTCCATCAACAACTTTCTCCCTCTTGCTCATGTAAGAACTGTACTTCTCCTTTTTCCACCTGTTTTAAGTACTACTTATGCATGAAAACTCAGATGGCGAGGAAACTCTCTTCTTGTCCCAGGGTAGAGGAAATAGTTAGCTTGGTGTATGTCCACCGCACTGTGAACAGCCACTGAGCTTAATTATTTTTATCCCACCAACCTGGAAGCTACTTGAGAGCAGAAACACCATCAGATATATCTTTGGTCCTTCTGTCCATCACCTAACACAGTACTTAGCCTATAGTTGGCATTCGATAAATATGTGTCACGAAGAAGCATCTGCTAACACTCATTTCCACAGAAAACTGAAATTAAAATTTACTAGAGAATGCCATTCTCTTGATAAGATGTAATTCATATTCTCAATCCATTATTATCTACGTAATCTGGCCCCCAAACACTTCTGCAGTTTTGTTTTTTATCTCTCTGCCTCTCACTCACTGTTTTCCAACAACTTTGTGAGGTAGGTACAGTTATTTTTCTACTCTATAAATACTGGAACTGAACCTCAAGCAAAGTATTTTATTTGATTAGATGCATCCATTTGGGCAGCAACGGAATGATTTGCATCCGACTTTTCTGCCTTTAAATCTGGTGAACTTCCCACTAGATTGTGGCCACTGTTGACACTCACTTTAACCTGTTAAAAACCTGTGCAGCATTTAAAAGTTAATTGAGATCTCCCTTAAATCATGGAGTTTTATAACAGCACTCCAGTCACAGAGACGACTCTGTATTCTGAAATAATCAACAATCAACTAGATCACTGTACATCACGTACTACTCATGCAGCCTCTGCTATGTTTACATATATTTTTAAATAAAACTATGATTAAGTAACCTCTCATAAGGTTATATCATTTCTCTCCTATTACTTTCTCTAAAAATTGATAGGAGTCTATATGTAGAAATTAGCCCATTATTTTGAATTTAGTGGGTGCTGATCTGAGACTATTTCCTCAGGTACCAATCTTCTATTTGCAATGGGCTTACGAGATATAGTTGGAATCCTGAAGACTTATGAAGTGATATCTGAATGATACATAATTAATGAGATTCAGGAAGGAGAATGGGGTGAGGTGAAAAGGCCCAGAAACAACTGATATTAACATTCCCCTATGTTTATTAATATATCTATTTTCAGTCCAATTAATCCTCCATGCCAGAGGTTAAAGAGAAATGTTAATTTTATTGAAGAATTCTGGAGTGATAATTAAACATAGCCTAATTCACACTTAGGGAAACTTCTTCCTTTGTTTCTATTCCCTTGTACTGGGCTATACACACGGTAACAATGAGGAGTCCTTCCCTCTCATTCTTATATTCATATTATCAAAATATATCTCGTTTATAACAAGTTTTTCATTGCAAAAACTAATGTTCACTGTAAATATTGAAAGGCAAAGAGAAGCCATAAGGTGAGAATGAAAACTGTCGCATAGTCACACCACTCAGAAATAATCATGGTTTACATTTGATTCTAGCACTTGTACTAAGCACATGTGTAACTCTTTAGTTTATTTTATGAAATCGTAAAGTTTCTTCTATTGGGAAACAACTTGTTTCATTTAACAATGTACCATGAGCATTTTTCCATGTCATTAAGCATTCTACAATATTATTTTAATGATTACATGAATACTGTTTTATGTATTGCAGGAGTATAATAAGACAATTCATTATTATTAGATATTTAGGCTCTAATATTTTGTTTTGCCATTACAACCAAGGTGAAACTTTTGGCAGGTTTTTTGACTTCTCTGTCTCTCAGTTTTTCTCATTTAAAAAAAATGAGAACAATAATAGCACCTACTCCGAAGGTTGTGTGGTGGATTAAATGAGCTAATTTATAGCAAATCACGAGTCCAGTGAGTATTGCCATCATTCTTATGTTGCAATAAACATCTTACAGGTCATTTTTTGTACATTTTTTACACTCTGATTTCTTTGGAATTTTTAATGATGTTATATTTTATGCCTTTTGACATATAGTGGAAAACTCATTCTCCAAAAATTTTACTAATGTATATACCTATTAACAAGGTGTAAAGTATTCATTTCTTTACATCTTTTGGGACTTGGCTCTTATAGTTAGTCTTTTCTAGCATGATGGATATAAAACTGTTATCTCTTGGCTATTTTAATTCACAATCCTTGGTAGTTTAACATGTTTATCTAGGTTTATTGATCATTCCTAAGTCTTTTTTCATGAATACCAGTTACTGTCTTTTACACCGTTTACTGAAGAGCTTTTCATCATTGTTTTTATTGAGTTGCAAAATATGTTTACATATTCAAGGTAACAACTTGTTTTTCTTACATATCATTTTAAAACTTTTATTGTATGTATTCTTTTACATTCATGCAGAAGGTGTACATTTTTATTTAACTATAGTCATAAATCTTTTTTCCTTCGGAGTCGTTTATAAAGTTCTCAAACATTCTAAGACAAGGTAAATACTCAAGAATACATTTTCTTCTAGAACTTGTATTGATTCGATTTTCATTTAGCCTTTTAATCAGAGCTTATGGTACAACACAGAAATCTGTCTTTATGTATTATTTTTCATAAATGGTAAGCTAATAAGTTTAATGGACTGGGTTCTTATTAGAAATTATGCTTTTATCATTTATTTTCTGTCCGGTCATTACTGGTAATATACTCCTAAATGTTTTAAAGCTGGTAATGCATTAATAAAATGTTTCTTTTCAATACAGTTTAAAACAATTTTCCAATTGTACTTTGAAAAGTAAAATGGTATTAGTATTTTTGCACTGCATTAAAGTTTTAATTGATAATGTAAATGTGAAGTCTTGTGTCAAGTTTCCCAGTTAAACTATGTTAAATATATCTCTCTCTTCATTGAGTCTTTCAATAATATTTTAGAGTTTTTCTTGGTATTGACACTAAATATTTCATAGGTTTAGTCATATTTTATGAATTTTTTAAATTAATAGCATTTTTTCTTCATATTGATACAAGCAATAACCTGTTACTACATGAAGGAAAACTATTGTTCATGTATAATCTTTCTTTTGTAATCTTCTAGTTGACTGTAATTTTTTTCTTCAGAAATATTGGGAAAGTTTTATTGAAATGTTTTGTGTTCTCTTTTAGCCAACATCAAAAGGAGAGAAATATTTTGCTGTTCCGCACAAATGAGTTGTTTCGTGGAGGAGCTGTGATGCATATTTGGGGCTGGGAGGTGGATACCCCACCAGACACATCTTTTCTTCTTGTTTCTTAAAACCTCCTAGTTAAATTTCTTGGCCATTTCAGGAAGAAATCACATAAATTGTCATTTTTTTAATTTTAGCATTCATAAATTCAAATTTTTCTTATTTTATTGCATTGGATAGAAAGTCCATTTTTTTTATTCATTGGAAGTTCCTGTCACCCTACATGCTGAAAATATTTATATAGTTAGAAATTCTCTGGAACTACAATGCTACTGGCTCACATTTACATAGCTTCTTTCAGTTCTCAAAAATCCATTAACATTTCTTACCTCATTTTTTTCTAACAAGTCTGTGATACAGGAAGGTTTCTTTTTTCCTCATTTAAGATTTGGAAAAAATAGATTTTAAATAATTCCTACAAGGTACTGAATCTAGTAATTAAACAAACAGAACAGACTATAATTCAGCAGACTATAATTAGATTTTCAGTTTCTAGGCCAGAGTTTAATACAGCAGATCAGCTAACTTCTTCCTATTATAAAAATCTTTTGGAAAATACTCACATTTTTGGTATACTAAAATATTTCTTATAGACAGTTGCCTTATATGAGATGTTATTAGGAAACTATTACCTGTTAAATATTATGCACATGTGTTTCACTGGACAGTATGTAAAATAACTAAATTACTGCAAGTTGATATCAATTCAGAAATTACAATTACAGACCAAAGACTGAGGTACTGGGATATAAGAATGTGCAAGACACAAGCAATGCATTAGTGAGAATAGGTTAGATTTTGCTGCTTTTAAGACCCCACATTCTTGTGGTTTAAAATTTTGCCTCTCTATAAAACAGCATGACCCATTTTGGTGAGCGGGGGTGTGTTGTGTTCATTATAGTAACTTAGAAATCTCTGTGTGTGTGTGTGTGTCTGTATTTCAACATATATTTTAGATACAGGGGTAGATGTGCAAGTTTGTTACATGAGAATATTGTGTGATGCTGGGGTTTGGAGTACAGATACTGTCTCCCTGGTAGTGAGCACAGTTAACATTTTTACTTGTTTTTTCCACAATCTGTGTGGCAGAGGAAAAGAATATGACATATCAACCTCTGGTTCTTAAAGTCTCAGGATATAAATAGCACAGATCTCAATGCTATACCTAATTTGAAAAGGGGTAGAGAAGTGCAATTCTACCATGTGCTTGGGAGGAGGGAGCCAGAATATTTATAAAGGGCCCTAATGATTCTCAAAATCTTTGTCTTCAGCTATATATAACATTTTGAAGAAGCTAGAAAAAGTAAATATGTAATTGTAGTAATTACAATATAATATGATATATTGAACAAAATAAAGCTGGGGACAAAGCATTTTGGAGGAACAGAATGCAATAACTAAGTGTGCTTGGAGAAGATAGAAAATACTTTTTTAGGAGAAAATGCCATGTGAATTGACCTATAAAGATAAATTTAGTAGATAGAAAAAGCAGGATAGTGGTGCTGTTACTTTCAATGGCAAAAACCACAATTACTTTTGCACCAACCTAGCTTATAAATCTTGTATTAAGTTCCTTAGAGAAATAGTCACTTAAACAGGCATAAAGGTGGGGAGTTTCAGTGGGCTAATCACATTAAGTTACATGACTTTAGATAAATTATTTTACCTCTCTAGACTTCAAATTTCATGACAATTTAAGGGAATTGGATTAAGATTCTCTTAAGCTTTAATAGTCTATATTTGAATTATTTATTTTGGAAACTTATTGGTAATTTGCAGTTCTAATACTTTGGCAAGCATTCCATGTCAAAGAAGACCAGATGGCAGGGATGGCAAATGGTTTTTCACTTTGCATACCAACTCTGATTTTTTAGAAGGGCCTCTTTAGAGCAATCTGCTGAGTGAGAGACAGTCTGAGAAAGAATTATTATGAAATTTGCATTTTAGATTGAAATATATAGGTATAATAAGATCCCAGTATAAAAATTTTTGCATCTGTCCAGTGGAAAATTCCTTTTCAGAAGTAAGCTACCATGCAAATGTATTTTTCTGAAACATTTTTTCATCTTAATGTTTATAACCATCTACTCTTACCAAGTCCTTAGAAATTCAAGTCTTGTATTGTTGATTACAACTAAATCAATTGTGGAGGGAAATAAGTGAAAAAAAAAACTGGGGTGAGATGTGAAATAGGTGGCTAAAAATGGTATATAAAAGTGGAATATTGGAATATCTAGTTTTAATTGCCTCAGCCTAATACTAATTATTTCAATCTAGTTTGTGACAGAAATCTAATAAAGGATACAGAATATTTTAATTAATCTATCAGAGTAAAAACTTGCTTAAATTATTCTTCAAGTATTGGTTATAAATAGATAATGTTTAGTTATGTTGACAGAGGTGAGATAGCTTTATCTACAAATGATTTAACATAATTAATAATTATGTGCCATAATTATACCCAACTTGATTTTACATTTTTCAAGACTTTGCATTCTCTTCTGCTCTTTATACTTAACATAATCACCATACCTGATTCCTACACAGCTTAGGAAAATTAATCAGCATACTCTTTATCACCATGATTTCTTTATATGAAAGCAGAATGCATTTGGATGTTTGTTATTGTTTTATTTTCTTATTGTTTACCTGGATTCTTTGTTTGTTCTGCCATTTTATGGTATCTACTAATACCTCCATAACCACTTATATTTAAGGATAACCCTTCTTGACACCAGTGTACTTAGATTTATGCAGTAAATCACTGTGATATATTATTTATACATATTACTTCTCCAATTCTTCTAACAATTTTTTGGCTGTTAATCTGTGAGGAAGAAAAAGGATTGTTATTATTATTATTGTTCTTGTAAAAATGAGAAAACTAAAGCTTAGATAAATCAAATAAATAATTTAGTGTTATCCAGTTTATGTGATTTTGGATTTAAAACAAGGTTTACCAACTTACATGGCATTGATTCTTAATATAGGAGAAAGTTATTGCAAGTACACTCATAGAGAAAAATATAGTGGACAGAGTAAATCAGTGTAAAAATGGAGAAACTTTAAATGGCTGTTGGAGATGTTTGCCATTAAATTAGGATGTCTAAACTATTCCCAATTGCCTCACAAGAAATCTACTCATTTTTAGTACTTTTAAACTATTGCTATAGACCAGCATGATTCAATATAATAGCCACCAGCTACATGTAGCTATTTAAATATAAATGTAAGAATTGACATAAAATAAACTTAAAAATTTATATCTCAGTTGCACTAACTACATTTCAAATGCTTACATGCTCAGTAACTATGTGTGGCTAGTGCTTGTCACATTGGACAGCACAGATATGTCCATTATTACAAAGGTTCTTAGCATTTATCTAGAGAAATATGTGAGTGAATACTTATTGGTCATCACATATACAACTTTATGATGTTTCATAAGATATATCTACATTTTCTACTTCTCACATATGAGATTATGGTTGATTGGTGTACATTAGTCATGGGTTGTAATATTACACAGAGTAGGGTACAATATAGGCCTTTAATAGACATTTGTTGTCACATAATCAATTAAGACTCCATAAAGTAGTTGACAGCTTTTTTATTTTTAATTCATGGGACCTGGATTTAAATCCAAGCTATTGCACTTAGTATCACACAACCTTTAACGGTTATGCGTGTGTGTGTGTGTGTGTAAAAGTGCTTGAGAGAGTGGCCAATAATGTTTAGAAAACAAAACATAAAAGCCAGTAATTTTGGATCACGGGTACAATGATAACCCTTTTTTACATTATATAACTCATAACCTCATAACCCTCAATAACTTAATGAAGGTTACTTGAAACACGAATTCAAAGTTCTTCAAGTTAAATACATAGAAATTCTAAGTTAAGGAAGATAATTCTTTACCAATATATTTACTAATATCTCTGCTAACAAATTTTTTTTTCAAATTTTTTAAATTCAACTCCTTTCTTGTGGGTTTAATATTTTTCTTCCTTAAGAAATCAGTTAATGGATCTTTTTAATGTCAAAGATAAATTCACTCTCTCAATCTTTTCTAGTCTTAAAATGGCCTTAAGTATTACATTATTGACTAATACCTTATTGTAACAATCTAAGTTGACCATTATTTTCCTCCAGTACTTTGAATATATCAATCAATAGTCTTGTGCCATATATTATTGCTAAAGAGAAGCCTATTATCAAATCTATTTCCTTATTATTAGTACTGTGAATTAATCTTAATAGTTAAAATGTTCTATTTTTTGATGTTACACATTTTTACTATGAGGCATCTGGTGTGAATTTGTTTTTTTCTTCTCAGAATTCAATGTAATTCTTTTATATGAGGAATTATGTCTTGTTTAATTTTGAGAATTCTTAGGCATTCTATATTCAAATATATAGGGACTTTTCATTGTATCTTTGGTGCCCCATAATTTTATTCACATTTTCTATTTTTTTATTTCTCTGAATTACATTCTGATCCATTTCTTCAGTTTTAACATTTGTTTCAGTTAATACTTCTAGATCTATATATGGTACATCCTTTAAATCACTAATTTAGGCTATTATTTTTTTCAAAAACTATTCATCTTAAAGTTCTACTTGATTACTGTTCATATTTCCTGATTGTTTTTCATTCTATTCTTGCTTGTTTCTATTTTTTTCTTTAGCTATTTGAGCACTTTCAACTGTATTTTACAGTTTATTAGTTTTACTTATATTGTAAATTCCCCTCTGTATACAATTGACTGATTCTCTCTCATTGTGGGTTGTTGCACAGTATATTTGTAACTATTTACTGTGGTCTCATCTTCAGAAGATTTTCTTCTATTGTTATGTGTTTGTGCACCCATGTGTATACACTTTCTACCCAGGATTACTGAAGGAGAGTTTTTGATTTGCCTCAGTTCAGGGCCCAAAGTCTTCATTAGTTCTTGATCATTGTTTATGTTGACTTTTTATCTAGTGACTATGTATAAAATGATCTAATAATTTATTAACCAAGCAGTACACTTCTGAAAGTAAACATGGCTTTATAGCAGACATAAACCAGGATTGGCATACATCAGCTAGGACATACAATTTTATTCATGCACTATGAAAACAATGGGAGTATGAACATTATAACCATTTGTGGAACATGCATAGTATAGTGATTTTTTTTCCCTTAGGTGATAAACGCTGGGACAATGGAAAGTTCCCATGAAGGTATCTTCAGCCACTGAGAAGTTTTCAAATCCAGTTATATGGACTAGACAAGTTCTAGTCCGTTGGCAAGTATCTTTTGGTTTCATGCAGGTAGTTCGTTTCCTGTTACCAGGATGTTATACATTCTGAGATTTACATCCCTAGCTTCAGTTCTTAAAAGGCTTATGTCTATCTCTTATCAGCAAATGAATGATTCTACTTCACATTCAACTCATGTCTCTGTCCCTGGTTATTGTCCTTATTTGGAATTTGTAGTTATATGAAACATAAAGTTCCATTTAAAATTTTTAAAACTAATTGTTATTCAACATTATTATATAGTTGCTTGGAATAGAAGTAGGGCTGTTTTGTATCAACTTAGTTCATTATATTTGTAGTATCATTTTAGGTAAATTTTTAAATCTAAAAATATGACATAAAAATATAAATAAATGTCTAAAAATCTAAATATCTAAAATAGCTAAAAACCTAAATATAACAAATATAGATAAGTATTCTATTTTTAATACACATTTATTTCTATTTATGTTCTCTTCAAATAATTCCAATAATTTTTTTGTAATGTATTAACTAGTTCTCCATCTCTGTCATCTACGTTCTTCCCCTTTCTTGATTTACGCTTTTCCTCAATATGGTGCCATTTCAGATATAAACCAATAATGGCAGATTCTTTACATAAATCGAAGACTATGATATTGCTAAACATCTGAAAGAGAGGATGACCCATATCAGAAGTTAGCACACTAATGCCCATGCACTAAATCCAGTTCGTTTATTGATTTTGTGTACCCTGTGATCTAAGAATTATTTTTACCTTTTAAATAATTTAAAAAATCAAAAGAATAATATTTTTGACCCATCAATATAATATGAAATTCAAATTTTGTTGTTTATTTTAAAGTTGAATTAAGCTAAGTCACACACATTCATTTATGTATTGTCGGGGTTTTGTGGTTGTTGCTGTTTTTTAATAGAGACAGGGTCTCACTATTTTACCCAGGCTGGTCTTGAACTACTGAGCTCAAGCAATTCTCCCACCTCATTCCCCCAAAGTGTTGGGATTATAGGTGGGGGCCACCGCACGCAGCCAATTTATGTATTGTTTATTGCTGCTTTCACGTTATAATGGCAGAGCTGAGTATTTGTAACAAACATCAGATCCATACGTTTAAAATAATATCTTTACTTCACAAAAATCTTGCTGAACCCCTGGCCTCTATAATTAAATAAACAAGGTAATGACATATTCATTTTAATCATTTCAGAATTTCTGTGATTAACATCAATGGGTAGATTTTAAAGGAATTAGTAAGATAAAACTAAGTTTATATAACATTTTGCTTTAGAGATTGGCAGAAGGCAGGTGGTATCAGAGTGACGTTATGTAATTTATCAGAACACAAGTATTGGTACTAGGAAAAGGAAAAATAAAAACAGGAAATTGCACATAATGAAAGAAAAGTAATGGTAGAAATGTTATATTATACTTGAAAGTTCAGGTTTATTACAGAAGAAGTTTTCTAATAAGAATCAGCCTATTAGAGCACAGATGTAAATAACAACAACAAAAAAGACTGACATTGTGAAAAAAAAAATCACCATGCAAAATCCTGATACTTTGAATCTTGTGACTTCATAAAGTGCAGACGGATGAACAAATTTGAACCTATCAAATATAGTTCAACAATAATAGTTGTAACTATCTTACTAAGAGATATAAGCACTATATGCTCATCTATGGAAAAGTTAACAGCAATAAAAAATAAAGAGAAAATGGATATTAGCAAAGGCAACTAAAAGTTTTCCCTCCTAAGAGACAGATAAGTTTCTATTAACATATCAAGGTTACTTTTGTATCAGAAGACAACTAATTGAAACAACAACAACAAAAAAAAGTATGATATAAAACTAATAAATATTGTACATAATTAATATGCATGCTTCTATATCATCATTTAATAGGATACAATTTATGAGCACTAACACATTTCAAATAATGAATTTAAAACTGCTAAGGTAGTTTTTAGAACCACCTTTATTTAAAAATCTGAAGAACAAAGCAAAGTGAAAACATATTTCATGTGCTCTTGAATTTACAAAGATATTTTTTAAAATATTTGTTTATCTATGTTTAAATTCCTGAGGAAATGTATTTATTGGCAGGTCCATGGAATCTGAGAAGAAAACTACCTTCCTTGACAAATGTATAGTAAGTGTCCAATGAGCAACTTGTCATAATTGGATCCATTTCAAGATGGGTTGAGGGGAGTGAAAGAGCCTGTAAGGAGTGAGCATTATGTTGTAAACACTGTGTTAAGTGATTTACATGCGTTATTTAATGTGATATGCACAAGACTTTGACAAGTTAATCTGCTTTATGCATGAGAAAATTGAGATTCACAGTCAATAAGTGATGCATCTGTTTCCTAGTTAGTAGAAAGTTGCAGAGTGGAACTTAGGAGCGATACTTGTTTAAACCTAAAAGGTGCTATTCTCAAGAAACTACTCTATATTTATGTCAGGATAATCCCAGGACAGGATATAACTTTAAAATGTATCTGAAAGGTAAAAAGCACAGACTTTGGACTCAGATAGACCTGTATTTCATGTTCAACCTGGATAATTTCAAGCGCTCATTGGGAAAATATAGAACCTTTTAAACATCAGTTTCCTCATATGTGAAACGGGTGTAAACTTTACCTATTACGCAGAATTGTTATGAAGGTCAAACAATGTAGGTAAGACACCTAGCATGGTGCCGGGCACTTAGAAAGTGTCCCCTATGCAACAACTGCTTTCATTATCAATGTCAACTCTGTCATCATCACCATGGTTTCTGTGAGGCTCCTTATTCTTTCCACAGGTAGATTCCCTCTCTTTATGTTGTAAACCTTACCATTATTACAGTATTTATCACACTGACCTTTAATATTGGTAACAAGCATAAAATGTAACATTCTAGCAGATTGTAAAAGTCATTACTATAATAGTGACAAATATTATTTCATTTAACAAGTATGATTTTATTTCATTTCATTAGTTTATTAACTTGTTCAACAATAAATGAAGAGCTTTGGTTTGCAGCTCTAAAGGTTTCTTCCCCCATGCACACAGATAACACATAATTCACAAACAAACAAAACCAAACAATTTCAGGTAGTGACAAATATTATATAGAAAAATAAAATAGAGTGAAGGGAGATATTTTAGACAGGCCATTTGAGCATTTGCTCTTCTGAAGGGACCCTTGAGAAGAGACTTAAATGAAAGCAAAGAATGAGCCAAGACTATGTCCAGGAAAAGTCTACAATACGCAGAGATAACAGGTATAAAAACCTGGCTGATGCGAGGGTAGTGAACCACAAGGAAGAAAGAAAGAGATGAAATTCAGAAGATGGATGGTAGAGTTCAAACTTAGAAGTTTGGATGGTAATCTAAATGTTACAGGCATCCGTTGGGGAATCTTGAGTAGTGAGGAATACAATTTGATTTATATTTTTTAAAGCCCCTTCTGGCTCTTCTTTGAGAGAGAATAGGAAGGAAAGAGGTCAGTCATAGAGCAACACTGCTATTTTCCAAGACACATAAAATTATGTCTTTGACTAGGGACTATAAGGGGATGACAAGTACTCAGATTTGGGAAATATTTTGTAGGTAAACATAATAGGACTTGTTGCTGGATTGAACATGAGATTTCAAACTTATCCTATATTTCTTCATAAAAAGACTGTTGATCTCATTGTGTATACAGCAACAAATGAGAAATTTATCAAAGCAACAAACCACTATGACTAAGCAAAAGTTTGTGAAAAAATGTTTTTTGTTAAAACATGACCATATAATATATGCAGAAACATATATACTTCTTATAAATAGTTTAAATGATATGCAAAGTTAAAATAGCTTTTGTAAGTTAAGCTCAAGGGGGCCTTGGCAATATTCATTATGAAATGTTTGATCACCTACCTCCTGCATCTCTTAGCACCAACACCCCCTCTCCTGCTATTCTTTAATACAGACAACTAACGTGTTTTTCTACCTTCTGTAAAATGTTTTACTAATACTGTTTTCAAGGCCTGGTTCTCCTTCTAATCAGATTGTCATACAGCCTGCGTACTTTCTTTTTTCTTTTTTCTTTTTTTTCCTGAGACAGAGTCTTGCTCTGTCACCCTCCAGGCTGGTGTGCAATGGAGCAATCTCGGTTCACTGCAACCTCTGCCTCCTGGGTTCAAACGATCCTCCTGTCTCAGCCTCCCAAGCAGCTGGGATTACAGGCACACGCCACCACGCCTGGCTAATTTTTGTATTTTCAGTAGAGACGGGGTTTCACCATGTTGGCCAGGGTGGTCTTCAACTCCTGACCTCAAGTGATCTGCCCGCCTCGGCCTCCCAAAGTGCTCGAATTACAGGCGTGAGCCACTGTGCCTGGCCCAGCCTGCATATTTTCTAAAAATGAACTCAAATATCCATTTGTTTAAAAGACCATTTAAATATTTTCAGTATATACCATATACTTGCTTGATATTTGGCTAAAGGGATGTCCACATGAAATCTAGGCTCACGATTATCTTGAGAAGAGTCACTCTTTAAAAGTAATTAAATAGAAAAATGGAAGATAATCATGTGATGCTAGTCAAGCTCTCTTCCCTTCCCAGATGGTTGCACTGGGTAGACAGAGATTCTTGGTATGTTAGGGCAGTAACTGTGTTCAAGGAGGAAAATAGGTACTAGCCTGTCAGTCTAGTAGAGGAGACAGGGCTGAAAGAGATAATACATCTCAGTTCGTGGGTCTGCCTTAAATAAGAACTCTGGAGCTATCCCTGTGTCCCAAGGAATTAATCTCTCTATTTCAGTATGTGTGTTCTGATCAACTCATTGTAGCTATTATTCATCTCCAGTTATCAATTGGATCACTTGAGGTCATCTCTGTGTCTGGAATGGTAAGTCCGGGTAGGCAAAGTGCCTTTAAGCGAACTCTACACTCAGATATAGGTAAAATGATCTAAAGATTTCTAAGTCAGTTTGAAAATAGAGGTTGGGATGGAGGGATTCCTGACTCCTTGTAGGATCTGAGACTCCCTGATGCCAGAAGTCTCTCTCTGGTTTTGTGAATTCTGGCTTCTAAAGAGATAGCATCTAAGTTCCCACTGCAACCTAGCTTCTCCCTTTAACTTAGGTGTCATACAAGAATGGTCTTGGTGGTGGTCTGACCTGTCGTGGACTGTCCATCTGCCCGGACTACAGCGAGGTGAATAGGCTGCCATCTTTCCCTACATGGCCCTCTCCCAAATTTTTCACAGGGTACACAGCCTTGCCCGTGTCCAGGGGCCTCTGAAATACTTTATTTTCCCAAAATCTATACTCTCCTGATTTCAAACATTTGTCAGAGGTAGCATACGAGAAAAAACAAACAAACAAAAAACTTCGAAGTCAACCTTCCTGCATCATAGTCTATACTATGTATAGACTATGTATATTAAAACCGATTTAATCTACCTTAGGTGAGTGACTCAACTCCTGTGATGCTCAATTTCTTTTGAAATAAGGATATTATTATTCTGAGTTCACAAGACTTTTCTAAAGAGTAAATCTACTTAAGCATATAACCCACTGAGCTCATGCCTAGCATAGTGTTACTGCTCAACAAATAGGGAATATTATTTTTTTGTTGTTTTGTATAAATGACGATGGAGAATAGTCTCCTAAGTAGATTGTGTGATCTTCATGAAATCATTATACTCATCTGTGTTTATTAGTGGAGCAAACAAATGAAAAGCAAGCCCTTGGAAACCTTGGGGGAAACTGTCGATAACAACGTTTAGCTAAATCTTCAGGAAACACACCTAAGAAAAATAAAAAGAAAGATATGTTTACACAAATGTTTCTCCTATTGATGAGGAGCTTTATAAGCAAGGATACCATAGCTTATTTGTATTTGAATATACTGAAAACACAGAACCATGTGAAATACCCTTCAAGGACTGTATGAGGAAATGAATAAGTGCATTTTTGTTATTTAATGAACTAAGGTCCTATTGAGCGGCAAGGGTAATTCACCAAACAGAGTTAGTGAATATAGTTTAAAATTCTATTTGGAAGTGTTGCTTGGCACACAGAGGCTCTCAATAAAGGCTCTGCCTAATGATGAATGAGTGTAGTTCCCTAGCTCTCTTTAAGACATGTCAGATTGTCTGGTCACGGATCAGCAGAGAAAGTGATTTGCTCTAACTAACTAATCATCAAAATCTGCCTAAAATATGTTTCCAAATTTTAATTTTGGAAGATTCAACTTTAGTCACTGCAACAGTTTGACACACTGTAATGAAAATCCTGCTCTCCTTCTTCCCAATGTTGTTCTCAGTGCAGGGTACTAAGTAGCATATAACTCAACAATGACTATAGAGTGGGGCAGGGAAGAGCTGAACCACTCATATTTTCCTTAGGCTAGAAAGAGGATGAAAGTCTGTGGTGATCACTCTACACAACTTGTTAAGAACAGTCACAGACAAACAGAATAACTCAGATGAGAACAAAGGCTGGATGCCTGTAGCTATACTAAAAAAGCAGTTGCTTAAGGAAAGACAACCCTATATAAGGGTTGCTGCTGACCTAAAAGATACTTTTATGCAAGTTAGAAAAAGGCATCATTTACTAAGGCAAATTTTAAGAATTTATACTCTTTTTTTTTTCATTTTTTCAACAGTTCTGTTCAAGAAAATTTTTCAGTGTCCAGTAAGCAGCACACTGACTGTGATTTGAGTACATATACCCAAAATTTAGCCTTCCCACACATACTCTGGATACCATAAGGACACATATGCCATCAGTACAGAATACATTCCATGTCCTTCCATTCATCACCCAGGTGAAGTGACTGACCGATTCAGAATTCGATGAGGGGGAAGAATCAGGCCTGAGACCAGTGCGAAGGTAAGAGAAAGCCACCCCAGGGTACATCCGGAGCACAGCTGAGATAAGCGCGGCTGAACACGAATGGCTACAAGGTAAGCTTATGCAGGGATCCTCCCACTGCTCCACAACTTGGCCTGGAAGCTCAGAAACTCCATGTCTAAGATATGAATGGCACACCCCTTAGGTGTGCCTTATTTTTATGGCATACAATTTGAATACCCAGGTGTTACAAAGGTGTGTGTGAGAAAGCACAAGACATTTGCCCACTTAACTCTAATGTCCCATAGTTTGTGACTATGCCCAGAAACCACCAACCAGCATGGTTCAAGAAAGAAAAAAGGTAATCCAAGATTGTCCAATAGATGCAAAGTATGCATTTGAGAAATACATCCTCCATTATGTAGGGCCATTTTTTTCTTCTGAAACTTTTAAAATTTCCATTTCTATACACTTTCTATAACTTGGCAAATTATTTTGTGACATACGATGTTGGAACCACACAAAGATTTAGAGATAATGCATTTTTAGTTACTTCATTTAATAGGAGAGCCTGATATTCAGTATGGTTTTCAGTATGAAAATCTTTATATGTCATTAAAATTGTTTATTAATTTCATGCATGAGTTAAATAAGTGTTTTGTTTTTGGCTATTCATGCCTTTGGTCTTCCTTTTCCACTTTATCTTTTATACTGCTAGTGCTGTGGTCATTCTAAAGTGGAAGTAGCAGAAGTAGGATCATGCAAATTGCTTGCCTGGAATATTAGTATGTTTCTGCTCTATATGTATTGATTTATCCATTCTTTCAAAATATAAACAAGCTTCTGGTTATACATTAATGAAGAAGATATGCATGGTCTTAGATCTCTAGGTATATCTGGTGAGACCTGTACTTTGGCAAAAGAGCAAAATACTATAAAAATTAATACAATTTTAAATTTCATTAGTGATAAGAAAAGTAGGGGCTTCTAAAGTTGATTGTGCAAGAGAGAGAGGGGTTCACTAAAGAGACAGTCATTTAGGTGAGAAGGATGGGCCAACTGCAAAGGTGACAATACCTATGCATTCATGAGCTACAGATTCCAACTTCATATTAATTCTCATGCTTGCAATCTGATCCTCTTCTACCTTGTCAGATTCTTCTCCATCTTTTCTCCTTCTTGCTCCACAAAATGTTTATGCAGGCCTACTTAAAATCTTTTTTTATTTCCTTTTTCTGGCAATATAATTTGGCCTCTAAGATCCAGTTCAAAAAAATTCCTTCTGCTCTGACAAACCTTTAGTCAGAACTCAATATAGTTTATCGAGTGGTCACACATACTTTGCACAAATTTATCATCGGACACTTTGCAAATGTATTTGCACTTGTTTTTATCATTAGTCTGTGAACTCAACAAGAATATTAACTATGTTTTATTCATTTTTGCATTCTTTTAGATGATATTTAATATACATTTGTCAAAATGAACCAATGAATTACTGAGTTAAATTCCCCAAGTCATGTGGTAACAAATGAGCTGATGACAGAGTCAGTACTATGTCCCAGAACTCTAAATTCCAAACCCAGACCCACTTGGCATTCCACACACAACAAATTGGGGTATGACTTTACAACATTGCATGGTATCAAAAAGACAAAGTCAATTTACAGTGAGTTTGAACAGGGAGATAATATTGGTTCTGTCCATGAAAATTCTAGGAAAATGTATTTGGAAAATAACATTCAATTTAGAGCACTACCAAACTGCATAAACATGAGGACACAGAAAAGAAAAACAGAATGAAGGTGTTAAGTAAATGAACAAGTTGGCTTATCAAGGAATCACAAGAATTCACACCTGAATTTGCTACTTGACATGAAGGAAAGGAACAGGGTAGCGTATAAACAAGAGAATAAAATACTGGATGTTTTATCAATGGATAAAATAAATTATTAAGCCAAGGTTAATAACAATTAATTATTATTGTTATAAATAAGTATATACAATAGGCATAGTTCTCAAAGCATTTTTATATTCACTATCCCATAACTGCATAGTAACATAAGATTAACTTGTGTTATCATCTTCATTTAATAGGTTGGGAAAAAGGCTCTGATTCACCAATATGCAGCTAGAGTTAGAGTTAGTAGAAATCATTACATCCTAGAAGAGTGTGCTCACTACTATAACTCTATGGAATCAACTATCTGAGTGGCAGCTTGAGTGGACTAAACATGAGAAAAAAGTCTAGGAGTAAGAGGCCCTGTCCTTGGAATGGGGTGTGACATGTCCATCCCATGTCCTAGTGCAAAACATCAGCACATCTTACTTTAGACAAGGGATATGTTCTTCAACAATTCTGAAGAAATCATATATTTAAAAAATTATATTATAAATTCATTGATATATCTTATTATAAAGAGAAAACCTAAAATATAACCTTCTGCAATATAATTTTTCAAAACCTCTTTATTCATTTTTATAATCCAACCTCTTTGTTACTTGTACATTCTACAAAGCAGGTGCACCTTTGATTCATGTAATTTCCTTACTATTTTCTTTGTATAGCACCATTCCGGAGAAGGTTATTTTATCTCTCTCCTGTGCCCTCTGCCTTGTACCTTCAAGCTCTCTTCCTTTTTGTCTGTTTCTAAATTTTCCCAACTAAGAAACCACATGATGCTTATTCTGTCATTAACATACTTTTGAATTCTACTTCTTTTTGAGAAAAGCTTTGATAATTTAAAAAACAGATAGGATATCATGGTATCCTCTCTGATTCTTGATCTTTTGCTCCAAAACAAGACGATAGAGAATGCAGTCCTGATTATTGCAGGGAGGTAGGAACTGGAATTGTCATGTCTAGTGCTCATGTTGACTAGTGGCATGACCTTGAGCAAATTCAATCATGTTTTGTGCCTTTAAAGGTGGTTTTCTTAACCTTCCTGTGCTGAAGAAGGTTGAGGTGTTGATATAAATAACCTTGAATCAGGTGGAATTTTTCTGATTGATGTGCCCCCGCCAAATCCTCCCTCCAGGACAGGACCAGTTCTTTTGGCACTCAGCTGAAGTGATGAACAGGAGGTAACAAAGTTGTCATTATTTTGAATTTCTATTACCAGACATAATCTTCTCTGAACCATGCAGCACTGCTGAAATCAAGAGGGTTCTGCTTATCAGAGCCTTTGATTTGCAGTGACAGCTGTCAAAGTGCTCTGTTCAGGACCGGATTTTACACTACAGGATTGGTGAACAGTCTCCCCATTCATTGTTTGCTTCTAGTTTTATTTTATTTATTTATTTTCTGATTTTAATTTGAAAATTCTAAGTTGCATTTCATGGTTCAGAGAAGATGGAAACAGAGCTCAATTATTCTATGTTTATTTATCATTTGTACCAATTGGATAAACTGGCATATTCTATACTACTAAACTCAAACAGATTTTAGGATATTTTGCAATGTTTAGTAGACTATAGCCAAGCAAGTTAACTTCAGGTCAGAGGATTCTGTTGCTTCATGGATAGCTTGGATTCTTTAAATTCCTTATCACCTGAAAAAGCTCAAGGGCTGTTTATGTATCTTTCTCACTGAAGCCTTGAGATCTGTTATTAGACTTAGAGATTGACACAGTCCGAAGAAAATTCACAGAACTGCAATAGTGAACAATTAGAAATATGGTACTCACCATCATAATCCAGAAAAGGAGCCAAATATAAATTTACTCAATTGTATGTATAATTACACACTAAATTAATTGATCTAAGGAAAAATATCAGGTGCTAGGTGAGAGTCTAATATGGAAATCTAATATAGATTGGAAATTTAAAGACTTTTCTCATTGAACAGTCATTTTATCTTAATAACATAGTCCAATAGCTGAATATCACGGCCACTTTTTAGGTAAGGAAAAATGGCTTAGAAAAGTTAGGGAAAGTATAATTAGCAAATAAATTTAAGAACTCCTAATCAATCTAAGATCTCCCCTCAGCTCCCAAATCCAGTGTTGCTTCTAAAATCTGTGCAGATTACACTTCAACATGGTAATGATCTCTTTGGTGTGCCAATCTGACTAAAGTTCCCAGACATTCAATCAAACACGAGGTGAGGTGCTACCGCAAAGACATTTGATTAAGGCCCATAATCAGTTGGATTTACATAACACAGATTATCCCAGGTAATATGAGTGGGCCCAATTCGATTAAAAAGCCTTAAAAGCAGAGCAGGCCTTGAAGGAAAGGATTCTACCTGTGGACACCAGCTCCAGCGCGTGCCCCAGAATTCCAACTCAGCCTTCCTGATAATCCATTTTGTGGATTTTGGGTTTGCCTAGCAAGCCTCTTAAATCATATAGCCAGTTCCATGCAGTACACCTTTTAATATCCCCTTACTGATTACTCTCTTGTAGAACTCTAACTGATACAAATATTCAAATTTGTACCTGAATCAAGGGTTATGTAGAAAGTTCATCAGGTGTCAGTGAGATACATTTGGAAGAAATGAGTTTAAATAAATATTTAAACCTTTTTTCCTAAGGAATTTAAAAAATATGTCTATTTTAAGGGTTATTATTTATTTCTTTTTCAAAGACAATTTTTCCAAGCTTTCAAGGAGCCAAGCTGAAGAAAGGAGTGAAACAATGGAGGCACCTTTCTATCTTGATCTTGGGAAAAGGTATTAAACTAGAACTCAGAAGATCTGGGCTGCTACTTTCTAGCTTGTCACCTCAGGCAGGACATGTAGCTTTTGCAAATCTTGACTTTCCAAATTTCAAATGAAGCTCATAATTTGTGTCTTGCATACATACAGACTTGCTATGAGCATTAACAGAGATTATGAATGCAAAGCACTTTGCTTAGCATTAATTTTTTTTTTTTTTTTTTTTGAGACTGAGTCTCTGTCTGTTGCCCAGGCTGGAGTGCAGTGGCGCCATCTCGGCTCACTGCAACCTTCGCCTCCCGGATTCAAGCGATTCTCCTGCCTCAGCCTCCCAAGTAGCTGGGACTATAGGCACGCACTATCACGCCCAGCTAATTTTTGTAGTTTTAGTAGAGACATTGGCTAGGATGGTTTTGATCTCTTGACCTCGTGATCCACCTGCCTAGGCCTCCCACAGGCAGGAGCCACCAAGCCAGCCACTTAGCATTAATGTTTTTAACAAAATAATGAGTAGAGCTACATGGCAGATTCAATTCTGATTCTGTGTTATATGCTTGATCTGTAGCTATGCCTCAGCAGCTTTGCACAGCATAGGGGCACAGATGCTTTCTTCTTATTATGACTTACATGGATTCAAATTGTAGGCAACAGAAAAATGTTGCTATTACATGTCAAACACAAAGGCAAATAGAATAAAAAGGTTATAATCAAGCTGCAAGCTGCACACTCTATTCAGTCTTCTTTCTCTCTGAAATATGTCAACTACTATTTCCTGAGATATGAGGCACTTGATGATTGAGACGATTAAAAAATACATCCACCAGAAGTAGGCATCAATTACACAAATTTACTAGTAAGAAACAAGCAAATATGCCTCCACATGAATGCACATAACACACACACACATAAACACAGATTGTTATAAATTATTTTCCAGATTTCTACTTGTCACTATTTTATTAGGTATACAAAGAATATTTTATATATCACTTTGCTCTGGGATTGAGAAACTTTTGCTTTAAGGTTTTATTTTATTTTATGGTTAGAAAAGAAGGGCCATTGAACTATTATAAACCAGTGATGTTTCTAGAACTTTCCTCCAATTTCATCAAAGAAGCAGAAACATATAGTGACGTAACACATAGTTTTTAGAAACTGTTGTTACAGACTTAAGAGTGGAAACTTTCACAAGTTTTTAAAACCAACAAACAAGCACAAGAAAATATAATACTTTCTATACAAGGTATTCTGATGATGTAATAATTTTATATTCATTCATCTTAATAATCAAAGGTGGAAGTAAACAAAAGAGGTCATAGATGTTTTTGATAATAAAAAAGAGAGGGAGTTCCTTACTTTCATTATTTAATTTTAATAATAATCATAATTGGAAAAAACCCCATAGATTCGAAGTTAAGTGGCTTGCCCAAGGTCAAGTTTTTTTTTTCTTTTTTTTTATTTATTATGATTATTATAATACTTTAGGTTTTATGGTACATGTGCGCAATGTGCAGGTAAGTCCAAGGTCAAGTTTACCAAAATATCTTCTATTCTATATTCAAAGGTCTTTCATTCAAAAGACTCATTACCTGCAGTATTTTAATGAAAATATTGTAGAATTTAATATAAAAATAAACTATTAGAAGATGGAGAGACAAAGGCTTCAGGACTACTCTCAGTGACATACCGAGTAAAACTTTTCTTCTTTAGAGACAGCCTTGTAAAATGGCATTTTGTTTTACTTAAAATTTTAATTGTCTTTCCCCAAAGTAAATTGTTGAGGACAGATTATACCTATACTGAAGCTCTTAGTATAAAATACTTATTTTTTCTTTACCATAGGTTTGTTAATATTTTAAAACTTTTATGTTAACATTTGTTATTTCTGATCATAAATGTAATGCAAAAAACGTTCCTGAAAACTGAAGTATAAAGTATTTGTTCCCTTAAAGGTCAGGGACAAGATAAACGTATGTGCTATCATTACTATTGTTCAGAGTCCTGGCTGATATAACCAGATAAGAAAAGAACATTAATAATCTGAAGATGCATGATTATCTATAATAGAATAATTATTAGAAATCATGGTTTCAGAAAGGTTGTCAGATATAAAGCTAATATTCCAAAAACAAATTACTGGTCCCTTTTCAAAGACAAGTCAAAAACTTAAGAGAAAATAAGATCATTTCCTTTAGCAACAAAACTATAATGTGTCTATAAATTAATCTATCAAGATCTTTATAGAGAAATGTATAAAACATGATGAAGGACATAATAGAAATATAAATATATGTAAAATTACACCACAATCAACATTATGACTAGTATTATAAAGGTTTCAAAACTATCCTAATTAGTCAATAATTTGAAAATGACTTTAACAAAATTAACAATAATATATTTATAATATTAATAAGTTAATTATAAATTTTATATAATAAATAATTGGAAATATTCACTTAAGTATATAACCTCAAAGCATGAGGTTCGATCAAAAGTGCGATCCTAAAGAATTTTTGAACCCTCTCAACCCTATGTTACAGGAATGCTCTCTGACATTGGGAACTTCAGCCCGTTCCAACCTGTTTGCCTCCCAGATGCACCTTCAAGACAAACTAATTATCTTGGGGAATTAGATAACAGCCTGACACTTTCATATTCCTGTTTCCAAATTTTGATCAATGTGCAAAATGTATTTTTGCCACCACTTATATAAATCTTAATATTATGGCCTAATGCAGACATGAAAGTGTAATGGATTTCTGAATACGACTGCTTATGTTCAAATCTTACCACCACTACTTAGTACTTTTGCCTTGGACAAATTACCTAACCACACTAGAACCTGTTATTCTTAATTATACTATGAAGTTAATGATAGTATCCTCATAAGGGTGGTGATGAGAATTCAATAAGATGATTCATACAAATAATTTAGTAAAGGGTCAGGCAGATGGTAAACACTTAATACATGTTAGAAGTGATGGTAAAGAGAAGGAGAATGGTGATGATGATGAAAGTGATCATAATATTCGACTATTGAGTTGAGCAAATTCTTAGTGTAGCGCTATGTACCTCTTACTAGAGGTATGATACTTTGCACAGGGTAAGTCTAGCAACAAATATATAATATTCATGAGCTCATATTTGAATAAGAGATGGATGTGTTTATGGAATTTATAGTGCTTTATATAATGAATAATGTAGCAATTTTATATACTTTATATAGATACAGCAGTAGTTTGTGATTGGAACTGTTGCTGATATACTTACTGATTAACTTACTGCTGATTTGGGAATTTTAAGACTTAAAGGACACCATCAATGGTTCTTATATACAGAAAGGCTGAAAAAATGTGAAATCACATTTAGTAAAGGAATAGGAAAGTGAGAAATATCATTTATTAAAATTCTACTATGAGCAAGGTACTGGACTTGGACAATCTCATGTTTCAAATCACCTAATCTTCACAGTCTATTATTGTCTTTGAGGCAAATACGTTTATTAACCGCACATGGATGAGAAAATTAGACTGCAGATAAAGGTTTCAAACCTTCTGTAACATCATGTATATATTAAGGATATGGAGAAAAGATTTAACATCAGATATCCATTGCAAAGGCAGAACTCATCTCCTTCATTCCCCTACTTGAATTATTGCCTTCACCTAAAGAAGACAGAAACATGAAGAGTTAATAGCAGGTAGCTTCTCTTTAAGAAAGCTGCTTGTAAGTGACTTGATAATTTCCTAGTGAAAATGACATTTATCTTGGAAAAAGGGGGTACAAACCCAGTGACATTTTAAAGTTTGTAATTGGGTTCAAATGTGCGCATGTACAAAACTACGCCACCATAGAAAAAGCTGTCTTCTAAGGGTGCCAAGGAAGAGATCGATTAAATTTGAGATCCATGCTTGACTTAGGCAATTTGCCTAGTCTTTCGTAGTCACAGTGTTCCCATTTACAAAATAAGGGCTATTTAATTTAACAAACTATTATTAGGCTTGAAATAAGTAATAGAGTAGAAAGTGCTGATAAACTCTTAAACATTATACAAATGAGAGCTATTATGATCATATCAGCTCAAGACAGAACTAGAAGCTAAAAACTTCTTATGAAGATTAAGACCTACTACATTTACCAATCCAGTGAATGCTAAAATACCATCTTTTTATTGTAAACATTGCTCAGAAATTTCTATAATATTGTTCTTTTTATCGATTTACTATAAAAGCATGATCATCCTTAATTGTGTCCTTATATTATCTGAAAAATTAATAATTACTTGTTTATAATTATATAGTTGATCACAACACTGGTCAGTAATTATACAATATCTTCCTAAATTTTCTAAGCCTTACACAATGAAATATGCTTATTTCAAGACAGATTTGTAAAATATACTTCCCGCTGTGATACTGAAGCCCAGTAACACCAAGTAACTAACAGTGGAAAGTGAAGACTATTATATAATGATTTTGGTCACTATGAATTGGAAACAGAGATACTGTGGGGTAGGGAAGAGAAAAGGGAAGATGGATGGTAGAGAAAGACTGCACATGTTTTAAAAGAAACCTTAGAAGAGGAGAACAAAGAAGGGGGTGGGGGAAGCCCTGGGGTCTTGGAAACACATCCCTGAATATATTCGCATTAAGGAGCTGAGATGTGCATGAGAGGCTGATGATTGAATTCCAGCCAGAATGATCCGTTTCACCCAATTATCCTTCTCCATGGCATTATCGTAGCTGCAACTAAAATTAGAAACAATGCTATGATTCATTCCAATGTAGGCAGGTAAACAAATTTTACTTTAAACTTTTTTCTTTATAGAAGTCCCAAGATACTTAGTATCTGGAATCTCAAGAATAGCAGCATATTTAAGAGTCTAAAGTTAAAAAGTGTTTTAAAAAGTCTTCATTCTGACCTTGAACTTGTTTTTGAAGGACAATAGAATTAACAAATTACAAAAGGTGAATTTAAGAAAGGTTCATTTAGAATCTGAATATATATAAAAATTTCTCAATAGATAGGTTTTGGTCATGTGAAGATTATGTGGTGACCACCCGGGATGAGAGGTGAAAGTACGAGTCAAATATAAAAGGAGCAGAAATGTTTTACCATTTCACAAAAATACGTCTTCAATAATTACTCAGAATTAGCATGTTTTATTGAAATTATACTGTACTTTACACTGGTTTCTTGTATTTCCAAATGTTTATTTTTGTGATTTAGTCAAGTGTTGACAAAATGAAGAAAAAAAAGTCTTAATAATCGTGTCTAAAAAAATCTTAAACCTAAAGAAGACAAAACCAAATGTGATTATTTCATTAGTCCTTGAAACAGTGTATTATTTTAGTATAGTTTATTCAGCTCCAGAGATAATGCCTTTCACATAGTAGACATTCAGTAATCGCAAGCTCTAAGAGAAAATTTTCTTGATAAAAATAAAGGCTACCCACAATCAAGCACTTGTAACACCTACTTCTTTAGGACAATGGTACATGCTCATGAAGATTTTTTATACAAAAATTACAATTTGTACTATTTTATACCAGAGGAAATATTCAAAAAGTCTTCCTGTTAGACATACAGTATATGGCAAAAGATAGGTGAGGGATTATCTCTGGGAGGCAATGTAGGAATGACTGACAGAAGAATATAGATGATCTGACATTGTATTTTCTTTCATTAAAAAAAATTAGTTTTTATTTTTCTCCTAAAATCATTTGTGTCGACATGTATAATCTGCCTCACCATGAAATCTGTTTCTATATGGTTTCCTTCTTAAAACTTTTTCAATCTCTTTGAAATCCAAGAGAAAATTACAATTGCAGTATATAAAGGAGAATGGCTTCAGGTATAAAAAAAAAAAAATTAAATAAAACTTACCAAACTCTCTGAAACCTAATCACCATATTTTCTCATTAAGTTTATGTCCTCTGTCTCACCTTCCTTCTTTCCCCATCCATACAAACACTACTCAGCCATGAAGAAATTCTTATTTCCTGCCTCCCAGTGGAAAAGGCAAGTGAAGCTTTCCTTTTGAGGTCACAGAGGTGCTAAAAGCTAAACTCAGGCTCCAAACCCAAGATTTTAGCTCTAGAAATGGGGCCTTTAACCAATATACAGAGCTTACTTTAAAAAAAGTGCAGATAAGGGCACTTTGCTTTTCTTTTTTAAACACATACTCTAAATGGTGGTTTAGAGTAGCTTTTTTGTATTAATAAATCATCTAAAATGATTCTGTTAATTAAAAATCTGAACGGCGTTTACTACCACTTAAATCTAACAAGTTTTATGTCTATCTAGTGAGGATTATAAAAGGTAAGCCTGTTTCAAAATTTTTATTTTATTTTCTTTTTAAATGGTAGACTAACATTTCTTCATTGTTCCGACCCCTAAGACCGTGGCAAAATCTGGTAAGAGAGTGGATTTTATGTGTCCTTACACCATCTCTCCCTCCAACACACTGTAACTATGGGTAGTGATGGATGTATTAATCAATTTGACTATGGCAATCAACACACAATGTCTACATATATCGAGTCACCATGTTTTATACCCTGAATATATACAATTTTTATTTGTCAGTCAACTATTTTAAAATTAAAAAGTGGACTAAACTAAATAGAGATTTATGGTGAGTTTTTTGTGCATTTCTTGTTTGTTTTGTTTTAAGGTCACAAGCAGTATTTAACTAATTGGGCCAAAATAAAAATATGTATTATAAAAATGTTAATAATACTACTGCTGCTACCACATAGCATTTATGTACTATTTTATGCTTTTAAAATGTCTTTGATTTGTAGCAATCCCCAGAAGACACAGATGACCTCTTAGGAATGGATAAGAAGAGTGTCATCTTCATTTTATACGTAAGGGTATCAAGCTCCTAAAATTTTTGGTGAAATAATCAAGATCACATTCCTAGTTAATGATGGGATCTACACTAGAATTTATATCTTCTTAATCCCAGTCTAGTGTTCATTCTGCTATATTATGTCACTCTGAATGCTTTCATAAAACTCAAAAGCAAAAGTAAAATGAGGTAAAATGAGCCCTGCATTATACTATAATACCAGTACAAAGATGTCCCTTCAGTGATGATAATAACTGAGAAGAAACATAAATTCCAGAAATATTTCCCATATTAATCACATGCTAATTTTTAATATTGTAAATTAAATTACAAATAGTGTTACATAAATTCATAAAAATTAGACCCCTAGCAGTAGCTTACACTCTTGACAAAAATACCTTGCACTGTCCTGTACCTTTGTGAAAAAAAAAAACCCGTCAAAAACATGGGAACATTTGTACAGTAACACATGCTTACTTATAAAATGTTCATAAATATACAACACACAGCTCAAAAAAGATAAATAAAAGTAACCTCTTTCCTGTAACAGTAGGGCTGATAAAGAAGCACACAGAAATTTAAAAGAGCAAACCTTCTTCAGAAAATGGCAGTAATATAAATAATGTATAAGCGCTTTTCACAGATGAATGAGAACAGGAAAAAAGAATTAAAACGTACTCTATGGTGGGATACAGTTATTTCAGCATGAGAAAATTTGGGTTTAAATGAGACATAAGGTTTATTTATTTCCCTCTTTCAAATAGACATTGTATTTTCTAAAGATTTGTAAAGACATGCTTAGGATTTATATACCAGAATGCCTATACATAATCAATGGAGCTAATTTGTATCATTTTAGATGATTTGTTAGTACTTGTGTTTTAAGCATACATGTACATATTCTTTTACATTTAAATTTTATCCACTTATTGACTTCTTACTCTCATTCTTGGTCCCCTGCACTAATTTTCCCATTGGTGAAATGTGCTTATTTTTGTTTGCTTTTTAGTAACATGATGATTGAGAAAATGGATTTTGAGTAAGAAAACATAACTTCCAGCCACATCTCTATTACTTATTAAGTCTGTGATCTTAAATAAATTACTTAACATCTCCAAATCTGAGTTTTTACCTCTTTAGAATGCCTATAATGAAACTCACATGTCTCAACTGTTGTAAATATTAAAATGCATACTACATATAAAAAGTACCATGCCGAGTACACAGTGAGTGGTCAACACATGTTAGCTATCACTAGGAGTACTAATATTTACATACTGTTTGTTATCATTATTCTGATCTTAAAGTCATATTATTCTTGTTAGGAATTTGTTGAGATAAATTTGTTCATGACTCAAACCTTTGTTGATTATCTATTCTATATCAGGCATGAATCTAGACATTTTCTATACACAGTTAAACAAATGAAATAAATAAGAAAATGCTTAACACTAATAAGTGCTATAATGAAAATAAAGCATATGATATTACAGAGTACCCATGGAATTTCTTGATGTTGTGTGGTCTTAAATTTCTTTTTAATGGTGATATTTAAGCTAGACTTAACATTAAGAAGCCAGCTATATAAAGATACAGATATTGTGAACCAGGGGCAAGGATAATAGGTAATCAAAAAGCTCCTTATTCTAGAATTATAATGATATCAGTAAAAATAATAGTAATAATTATAGCTAACATGTATTGAATAATTACTTTGTGGCTTGTACCTTGAACTCATTTAGTCCTCACAACAAAAACTCTATGATATTGAGAGCATAATTTCATGGATAAAGAAATCAAAACCACGGAGGTTAAATATTTGCTGAAAATTACAAGAATTGTGTTTTTACAGCTATGCTTTTAACCACTAAGTTATTCATTGTGCTGTCGCTGATGATTTGGAGAACTGCAAAGGCCCATGTGGCAGGAGTGTACTGGGCTAGGAGAGAATGTTGCACAATGAGATTAAAGAAGTAGGCAGGTACTTGCCAGGAAATTTATGATTAAAGTTAAAGCTCAATTGTAATAACACTCTTATCCTAATTTTCTCTCTCCTCCTTGGTTTATGTTTTTCAAATTTTAATTTAATTGCCTTATCTTTTTCTTTTGATTTTTGATAATAATCTCATAAGCTTTTTCTAACTACCAAGTTTTATAAATTTAAAAACTACTAAAGTAGATAAAAAAATTATTTGGTCATATTATCACAATGATGTTGCCTTATTATTTGTACCTTCAGGTAGTATGAAGCTGGCAATCCGGCTGATTTAGAGAGTCCAAGAAAAATTGTTTACATTTTTTGTGTCTGGGCAGAAATGGCAGGAAGGCTGAGCACAGCTGGGGCTGTCAACAGGAGTACCTTTATGTGATCTCTCCAGCAGGAGGTCTCAGGGTAATTGGACTTTTTACAAGATGGGCCACAGTTCTAAGCAATTGTTTGGTGAACAAGTCGAAAGCTGCCTGGCTTTCTATGACCTAGCCTTGGAAGTGTTCCACTATACTCCAGTGGTCAAAGCAGTCACAAGCCTGCCCAGATCCAAAGGGAAAAAGGAGACAGATTCCAACTTTTTTTTTAACCTTTTGTTTTAGGTTTGGGATACATGTGAAGATTTGTTACATAGGTAAACTAGTGTCACAGGGGTATGTTGTACAGATTGTTTCATCACCCACCTATTAAGCCAAGTACCTAATAGTGATCTTTTCTGGTCCTCTCCCTCCTCCCACCTCCATCCTCAAGTAGACCCCAGTGTCTGTTGTTTCCTTCTTTGTGTTCTCATCATTTAGCTCCCACTTATAAGTGAGAACATGCAGTATTTGGTTTTCTGTTCCTGTGTTAGTTTGCTAAGGATAATAGCCTCCAGCTCCATCCATGTTTCCACAAAAGACATAGTCTCATTCTTGTTTTAAGGCGCATAGTATTCCATGGGTATGTGTACCACATTTTCTTTATCCAATCTGTCATTGATAGGCATTTTGGTTTATTTCATGTCTTTGCTATCGTGAATAGTGCTTCAGTGAACATTCACATGCATGTGTCTTTATGGTAGAATGATTTATATTGCTCTGGGTATATACCCGGTAATGGGGTTGCTGGGTTGAATGAAATTTCTGCTTTTAACTCTTTGAAGAATCACCATACTGCTTTCCTCAATAGTTGAACTAATTTACATTCCCACCAATGGTGTATAAGTGTTCCCTTTTTCTCCACAGCCTCACTAGTATCTGTAATTTTTTTGACTTTTTAGCAATAGCCATTCTGACTGGTGTGAGATAGCATCTCATTGTGGTTTCATTTGCATTTATCTAATGATCAGTGATACTGAGCTTCTTAAAATATGCTTATTGGCCCCATGTATGTCTTCTTTTGAGAAGTGTCTGTTCATGTCCTTTGTCTACCTTTTAATGATGTTGTTTGCTTTTCTCTTGTAAATTTCTTTAAGTTCCTTATAGATGCTAGATATCAGAGCTTTGTCAGATGGATAGTTTGCAAAAATTCTCTCATTCTGTAGACTGTCTGTTTACTCTGTTGATAGTTTCTTGTGCTGTGCAGAAGCTCTTAAATTAAATCAGATCCCACTTGTCAATTTTTGCTTTTATTGGGATTGCTCTTTGTGTCTTTGTCATGAAATCTTTGCCCATTTTCATGTCCAGGATGGCATTGCCTCAGTTGTCTTCCAGGATTTTTATAGCTTGGGATTTTAAATTAAAACCTCTGATCCATCTTGAGTAGATTTTTGTATATGGTGTAAGGAAGGAGTCCAGCTTCTGAATAGATGGAGTGACAAAGAATATGTGGCCATGTTTCAAAACCACTGCAATGAGTTAATTTAAATCAAAATGAGATTTGAATAACTGTTCTGAGAATGTACTTAGAATCTTTGCAGTTAGTTGTCTGCAAGTATCAGCAGGCTAGCCAACCAACTCCATTCTCTGAATTCTCCCTCATAAACCATGGTAAAATTAAACACTTTGAAATTATTTTAAAACATAGCTCTCAGATCAATTTATACCATGCCCTGAATATGCATCTAATCTTTCTGAATATGACATGAAATTATCAAGTGTTCCTTCAAACACAGAAGTCTGTGTCATCATCTTTGGCACAGTTTGAAGAATGTGCCTGAAGTCTTCAACATCCATTGATTATTTGAAGATTCTACATCTGTGTCAAGAAAATAGGTCATCTGCCATTTATTGCCTGCTAGAACAATACTGTTCTTGCTCAGCAGCAAGAACATTCTCAGCTCCCAAAAATCTGGCCCAAAAGTCTTTATACGGTGACATAAATCATTCAATTCATGGGATTATCCCTTTGGTATTAAGACCAAAGGAGGCTTATTCTTTGCTAAATGTAAAAGAAATATATCAAATAATTTTCAGACACCAGAATATTCTGGAACACAAAACAGGGGGAGTACAGCATGTATGCGAGGGGTCAAAATGAGGCTATTTCAGGCAGCCAATAAGTTGATATTGACTAAATAGAAGCAGTCATGGAATAGGAAATAAAAAAGGTTAAGGAACATAATAATCTTCTCAATAAGAATATTAAGGAGAAGAAAAGAAAAAAAACTAATAGAAAGTTAATATTTGCTACATATTCCTCACATGCCAACATTCATGATTAGTTTTCTACAGACATATAGTGTATTAGGGTGCTGTAGAGGGACAGAATTAATAGGAGATATATATATCTCCTATACATATATAACCACTTCTATTTAGTCAATGTATATATATATAAAGGAGAGTTTATTAAGTATTAACTCACACAATCAGAATGTTCCACAATAGGCTGTCTGTAAGCTGAGGAGCAAGGAGAGCCAGTCCAAGTCCCCAAACTGAAGAACTTGGAGTCTGATATTCGAGGGCAGGAAGCATCCAGCACAGGAGAAAGATGTAGGCTGTGAGGCTAGGCCAGTCTCTCTTTTTACATTTTTCTGCCTGCTTATATTCTAGCCATGCTGGCAGCTAATTAGGTTGTGCCCACCCAGATTAAGTGTGGGTCTGCCTTTCCCAGCCCGCTGACTCAAATATTAACCTCCTTTGGCAACACCCTCACACACACACCCAGGATCAGTACTTTGTATCCTTCAATCCAATCAAGTTGACACTTAGTATTAACCATCACAAGTCTACTCCTTGTCAACATGAACCCATACACATCTCCGGAGATCATACATAATCTTCAAAGAAAGACAATAATAAGGTCATAATTATGCCTAACATAATACAAGTAATCTTTGTACAATCGGAAACTCACCTATTCCCAATCCAAATACTATTATATAAAGTTGACGATGCTTAAATGTTGATGTGAAGTCAATAAATTTATGTCACATGATGAAGGGAAAAGGAAATAAAATGAAGATATTTTCTTAGTACAAGTGATTACATGCACATTTTATTAACAAAAGAAGGAGGAAATACTCATGACAGTTAACAGTCCTCATTTCTGCAGCTGGTCACATGGTCGTAGCTGGTATTGATTACTACCCTCTTCTACTAACCATTCTGTATTCCCTTTTCCTTCAGCAAGTTCTTCAGCAAGTCGTGGTCTTTTCCTGGTGGAGTGATTCAAACCTTCATTCCTGAAGGGTCTGGGCCATTTGGAGTCCGTCCTTCCGGGACTGGGCTGTTGTCATTTCCCATTGACCTTAATCACAGGGCATGGTAATACTAAGACATCCTAATTGATCTCCTGTATTCCATGCATGCTCTTCCTTACCTCTGTTGTGGAATAGTAGACCGATTTCATCTTGATAGCCTGGGTCAAACACTCCAGCCAACACTGTAACTCCCTTCTTAGCCTGTTGACTTAAAGGTAGGAGGAGCCCAAAGTGTCTAGGTAACAATCTTAACTTCCAGTTTAATGGAATCGTTGTTTCCCCTGGTGGCAGCGTTCCTCCCTTTGGAACTAAGACCTCTAGGCCAGCTGAGCATAATGTCAAGGGAATGGGAAGCAAAAATTTTGCCTCTCACAAGGGGTAAGTCAGGAGTGTCAAATGCATTTATTTTGCATAACTCTCTAAACAGTTCACACCAAGGACTATCAGTGTTTTGCATACTACTGGGAGAGGAGTCCTTAGCATTTTGGGGTTTAAGCATATTAAACAGCCAACTCCAGAAACCCCAGAATCAACAAAAGAACTCCATCCTTAATATTCTGTTCCTCTAAAACCACTCCTGTTACCAAAATCTGTATTAGTCAGGGTTCTCTAGAGGGAGAGAACTAATAGGATGGATGGATGGTTGGATGGATAGAGAGAGAAAGAGAGAGAGAGAGAGAGAGATAGATAGATAGATAGATAGATAGATAGATAGATAGATAGATAGATAGATTCTTAAGTATTAATTCACACAATCACAAGGTCCCACAATAGGCTACCTGCAAGCTGAAGAGCAAGGAGAGCCAGTCCAAGTCCTAAAACCGAAGAACTTGGAGTCTGATGTTTGAGGGCAGGAAGCATCCAGCATGAGAGAAAGAAGTAGGCTGGGAGGCTAAGTCAGTCTAGTCTTTCTACATTTTTCTGCCTGCTTTATATTCTAGTGGCACTGGCAGCTGATTAGATGGTGCCTATGCAGATTAAGGGTGGATCTGCCTTCCCAGCCCACTGACTCAAATGTTAATCTCCTTTGGCAACACCCTCACAGACACATCCAGGAACAATATTTTGTATTTTTAATCTGATCAAGTTGACACTCAGTATTAACCATCACATATGGTGACCTATTAGGTGACTTTCATCATGTGTTTTAATAGAAAGAAAGTATGGAATTGCAACCTAATTTCTTCAAGGACTTCAAATTCTAGGTGAAAGTACCAAAATTTTACTTCAGGGTTGTCTGCTTCCTTAAACACTTCACCTACTTTGAAAATCCTATGCCATTTCAAGTCTTAAAAAACTAGTATAATAAACAGTTTGGGCAAAATAGTCTGGTATTAGAACTTAGAGCAGATTTTTCAGAAGGTAACAATTTAAATGTTCTTTAAAGGATGCTCAAGACTTTTCTAAGTAGGGAAAGAAGGGAGACACGTAGAAAGGAATCCTTGTAAGCAAACATCAGAGGTGTAAAGTTTGGTACCTTGCAGCATATGTTGTGTATCTAAATATAGCAATAAGAAATCAGTCTGGAAAAGGCACAGGACATTTTGGGAAGTTGTCATGATTTGGAATAAAATAGAACAAGTTGAAGTTATAGTCATATGTCATCTTGGATGTTTTATACACAATCCATGTGAAGTTAAATTTTCCTCACTTAATTATTTATTCCTTGTTTCATTATCTCAATAAATACTTATTTGAATGCTTACTATGTGCCAGAAAAAGAACTAGTTATTAAGGGTACATTTGTGAGCAAAATAGACACCATCTCTGCTGATATGGAGCTAAAAGCCTGATGGAAAAAATGAAATTTATTAAAATAATCACACAAATATATATTAAAGCAGTGTGAACTTTTATTAATAAAAATAAAACATATGGATTTATAGGATCTAGCCTGGTGGGTTGAAGACGACTTCCTTATGGAATTTACACTTTAGCTATAATCTGAAGACTGAATAGGAATTCATTAGAAGAAAGGGCAAAAGGAAAGGTAGGAAATGAAACAATTTTGGAGTCAGTGTGGGTGGAGTACAGAAAGTAAGGATAAAAAAAGACATGGAAAAGTTTTTGTAAAATTAGTGCCATGTGAACACATTCGCATTTCTAAAAGACCTACAGATGCATTGGAGATGACAAAAGTAGAGCACGGAGCACCAAGGAGAATCCAGCAGAAACTCTGGGAATAGATGATGCTTAATTAGAAAGATAGAGTAATGAAAAAATTAAATAGAAATAATAATTTCTACATTACTTATTTATTGTGAAGATAAAAGGAAGTTACTATACAAGTGAAAAGTAAAGCTTATAACACAAAGTATACTATATAAGAATAAAATGTATTAGAATAAAATATATTAGAATGAAAAGACTTGTTCACTCACAGAAAGTTTTATATGCAATGAAGTTTCAGGCATATGTTGAAGTGAATTTGAAAGCAAAGACTCACGTAGAGTAGACTGATGTACTTAGATCAGAGTGTTTTGGAAAGATATTAAGGAGGAGTGTCAATGGTGCCTAGAATAAAAGGAGTAAGGGTAGCTACTTGGAAATAAGTGGGGACTGTGCTAGGGCAGGGTCTGTGGGAATGAAGAGGAATGAATAAATAATAGGTGTTTTATACATAGACTCATCACAGTGTGGTGACTTATTGAGTGTGGAAAGGGAGGAGGAGTGATAAATGGGTTCACTTCAGTTCAGCATGTTATGAAGAGTGGGATTACTATCCTAAATACTATGCTAGATTTATTTGTTGATGTAAAGATAAATATTAGACATTCTAGATCCTTGAGTCCATAGTTCAGCAGGTGAGCATTATAAATATCTTCAGCCATTCCCTAAGCTGAATAGTTGCTAAGAATTACACCTGCCAGACTCCTTTGCAGCTTGAGTTCCAGATAAAAATTAGATTCTACCTCTGAGTGGCACTAGCAGGAGATTTAGAAAGCAGAACCTGCAACAGAAACTCTTGCTGCTGCTATTGGTTCTGGCAAGCAAGGTCCTGAAACTGGGTATTGGAAGTTCCTGGTGATGGCAGCTATTCTCTGATTTCTTGCATTGAGCTTCCAGTTCTCATGTGTGAGAGGCAGTTGGGAAAGCAGCTGGTGGGGAATGCAGCAGCTTCTTGACAACTGAGTCACAACTAGTGTGATGTATCCTTGAACTTAACAGTCCAGTGGTCATCCCCTGACTGCTGCTGCCCCAGCTCATCCAATCATTTGGTAAGTACGTTTTATTTCCTATATTAAATCTCTTTCTGTGTAAAATAACTAAATTATTTTTCTGTTTCCTGAATTAAAGCATGGCTTTCACAGTGAGTCAGACACATAAATAGATAACTTATACAATATTCTAAGTGCTATAACAGTCAAAAGCATAGGGACAAGACAAGTGGATTTTGCTTTTAACTGACCCATGGATTGTAGGACTGAGAACCACCAAAGAGTTTGTGAAGAGGCAGTCAGATGAACAGGGGTGGCAACAAGAACAGTATAGTTATTGAGACTGAGAGAGGATATGATAGTAGTTGTCCTTCCATCTAATATTACTCTGACCACCCCTGCCAAAACCACAGGCTTTTTTGGGCTTGTATTTTAGTAGATACAAAACCACAAGATTAAACTAAGTTTCCTCCCTGCTCTACAATTCCATAAATCTATGAGAACAATTTATTTTAATTTTAAGAACACATTTTCAAACATGTCAGAATTTCATAAGATATTTTCTTTCCTAAGGACTAACACGAGTCTTGACTTGACTCTTACAAGGATAAATGTCAAATTAGTTGTATAATGGGAGGAAATCATTTAGCTACTTGGGAGTATTCAGGTTCTAATCAAATTAGGATAAAATTGATATGTCTTCTGTGTGAATGATGGTACACAGGTGTGAGAGAGCTATACCACTAGAAAATAGAGCGAGATAACTAAGTTTTAACTTTTCATCATGACACAAGTTCCCTGTTCTCATCGCCAATTTATTATTTAAACCTGAGAAAATGAGCAACTCAAATTCAGGAACAATTTACATCTTTATTATGAGACAAGAAGATTGAGAACAAAAAGATACTTTTGTATTTTTCAGGCACCAGAATTTTAAAGAAATTTTGAAGAGCATCAGTATGACAGTTGTCATCATCTTCCACCTTCAACTGTAAGTGATTCATGGACGGAAATTATTATTCGATAGCAACTTCTAGAAGCGCTGAAAAACTAGCTTTTCAGTTCCAACTCTCATGTACTAAATGTAATCATATAACCCAAAGGAATTATTTTTCTATTTTAAAAACAAGTACCTCTAAAATTGCCACTGGTGCTGTTGACCCTTCAATACAGGTTTTTAAAAAATTTTTCACTGTCCTCTGGTCTGCATGCACCAGAATCTCTGAAACAAACCTGAAACAAGCTTAGCTTTTCAGTGAGATAAGAGAAAGATCGTTTTACTTCCTGCAGTAAGTTTCTTTGAAAGGAATCAGTGACTTTCTGATTTAGTAGCTTGGCAAGGGAACATGTGTGTTTTTGTTGGTGTTTTCTTCTAAGCAGTGGTCCCCAACCTTAATGGCACAAGGGACCGATTTCATGGAAGACAATTTTTCCATGGACAGGGCTGGGGTGCGGTAGATGCTTGCAAGATGAAACTATTCCACCTCAGATCATCAAGCATCCATTAGATTCTCATAAGGAGTGGGCAACCTAGATCTCTTGCATGCACAGTTCACAATAGGGTTCAAGCTCCTATGAGACTAATGCCGCTGCTGATCTGACAGGAGGTGGAACTCAGGAGGTAATGCTCACTGGAGGCTCCTCACCTCCTGCTGTGTGGCCCTGGTTCCTAAGAGGCCACGGACCAGTACTGGTCTGCAGCCTGGGGGTTGGGGACCCTGTAAAGAACAGGAAAGTTGTCACATTCTGTTTAGATCAGAGTGACATTCCCTGGATCAGAAGTCCTTCCCACACCCTGACTACTTTGTGTTTTGTTGTTGTTATTGAGATATTGTACTGTACTGTTCTCTAATAGCAGGAGAAGGAGAGAGAGCTCCTTAAGAGCAGGGGCAGTGTATTTCTCAGTCTCTCTAAAACCTAGCATAATGTTTGGCAATTGAACAAAATTCAATAAGTTTGGACTAAATCAACTTGAAATACATATAAGTGCAAAGTTAAAAGAATTTGACAAATTTAAGAAGTATAATAAACCTAAAGAAAAGAAATAAAGTCTTACCAAAGAATTTTACATAAAGAATGAGTGGAAAACTAATTAAGTCTTAGAAAAATGATGCAATTTTAAAAGAATCCTTGATTAGATGTGTAAGAAACTGAGATTATTCTGAATAATAGAATATAACTAATTAAGATTATTACCTGTTTTATAACAACTCTGATAAAAAAAAGTAAATGTGAAAAAAATCTAAATGTTTTAGTACAATACACTTATACATAAGGGCATGTAAAGTTTTGTAAACTTCAAATCAAAGCCATAGTTCTAAAGATAATAATTAACTTTCTGTGTCAACTTGGCTAGATTATAGTGAGCAGTTGTTAGGTCAAATGCAAGTCAAGATGTTGCTTCAAAAGTATCTGTTAAGTATCTGATAAGCAATTGAATGTAAGTAAAGCTGATTACCTTCCATTATGTAGGTGGTCCTCATGCAATAAGTTGAAGGTTGTAAGAGCAAAGATAGAAGGCCTTCCCAAAGGATAAGGACTTCTGCCTGAGGATAGCAAATACCAATTCTGCATGGGTTTCCTGGCTTCAGACTCAAGAATGCAATATCATCTCTTACTGGAATTTCCATCCTACCAGCTTGCCCTACAAATTTCAGACTTGCCAGCCCTTGCAATTGTGTGAGTCAATTCCTTAAAACCTCTTTCTCTCACTCTCTGTCTCTCTGTCGATTGATACTATCATCTGTATGACTTAACTATCATTAGTTCAGTTTCTCTGGAGACCCCTCACTAATATAGGGGATAATACAGAACAGGAGCAGAGACACTTAGGGACAGTGAGGTCCCAAGCAGCCTATACACCTAAAAGTCCATCAATTTCACCTGGTGATAACTGAAGTTTGCCATTAACACATGTTTTAGGTAACTTCTGAAATAGTCCTTCTCTGGTTGCTCTTTCTTAAAATTGGAGACTACTCTTTTGAACAGCATTAGGTTCAAAGCAAAATTGAGAGGAAGGTACAGAGATTTCCCATATACTCCATACCTTACACATGCATAGCAACATCCCCTACCAGAGTGGTACATCTGTTAACAATTAGTCAACTTGCATCAACACATCATAATCACCCAAATCCGTAGTTTACATTAGGCTTCATATTTGGTGTTGTACATTCTGTGGGTTCAGGACAATGGATAATATATGTCTGTTGTTATAGTATCATATAAAGTATTTCACTACCCTGAAATTCTTCTGTGCTCTGTCTTATTCATCCTTCCTCCACCATTCCAAACCTCTTATAACCATTGATCTTTTATTGTCTTCATAATTTTGACTTTTCCAGAGTTCAAATTGTTGGAATCATATAGCCTTTTCAGATTGGCTTCTTTTAGTTAATAATATGCATTCAAAGTTTCTCCATGTCTTTTCATGGCTTGATAGCTTGTATCTCTTTATCACTGAATAATACTCCATTGTCTGGATGTAACACATAAAACAGGGGTCCTCGATGCCCGGGCTGCGGACCAGTATTTGGTTTGTGGCCTCTAACGAACTGGGCTGCACAGCAAGAGGTGAGCCACAGGTAAGCGGGCATTACTACCTGAGCTCCACTTCCTGTCAGATCAGTGGTGGCCTTAGATTCTCATAGGAGTGCAAACCCTATTGTGAACTGTGCATGTGAGGGATCTAGGTTGTGTGCTCCTTATGAGTATCTAACTGATGATTGATGATCTGAGGTTGAACAGTTTCATCCCCAAACCATCCACCCTACCCAACCCTATCCATAGAAAAACTATCTTCCATGAAACCAGTCCCTGATGCTGAAAAGATTGGGGACTGCTGACGTACAGTTTATGTATCCATTCACCTACTGAAGGACTTCTTGCATCCAAGACCTGGCAATTATGAATACAGCTGTTATAAGCATCCATGTACACATTTTTTGTGTGAAGGTACATCTTATTTATTTGTGGGTAAATACCAAGAAGCATGACTGGTGTATCTTATGGTATGAGAGTGTTTCGTTTTATAAGAAACCACCAAACTGTATTCCAAAGTGGCTGTATCACTATGCATTCCCACAGCAATGAATGAGTTTCTGCTGCTTCATGTCCTCTCCATCATTTGGTGTTGTCACTGTTCTGGATTTTGGGCATTCTGAGGTATGTAGTAATATCTCATTGTTGTTTTAATTTGTATTGCCCTAATGACATATGATGTGGAACATCTTTTTCTATGCTTATTTGCTATTTGTATATCTTCTTTACAGAGGTGGCTGTTAAAGTTTTTTTTGGCTTATTTTTTCATTAGGCTGTTTATTTTCTTACTGTGGAGGTTTAAAGAGTTCTATGTATATTTTTGAGAACAGTCTTTTACCAGATGTAACATTTTTACAAATATTTTCTTCCAGTCTGTGATGTCTACTCTTATTCTTTTAACATTGTTTTTAGCAGAGCAGAAGTTTTTAATTTTCACAAAGTCTGGCTTATCAGTTCTATCTTTCAAGAATCATGTTTTTTGTGTTATATCTAAAAAGGCATTGCCATACTGTCAGAGGTGTTTGAACCAGAGTGACTCCATCTTCAATGGGGAGTGGGTAAAATAAGGCTGAGACCTACTGCGCTGCATTCCCAGGAGTTTAGGCATTTTAGGTCACAGGATGAGACAGGAGGTTGGCACAAGACACTGGTCACAAAGACCCTGTTGATAAAACAGGATGCAGTACAGAGGCCAGCCAAAACCCTCTAAAACTAAGATGGTGACAAAAGTGACCTCTGGTCATCCTCACTGCTCATTATATGCTAATTATAATGCATTTGTACGCTAAAAGACACTCCCACCAATGCCATGATTGTTTACAATGCCATGGCAATGTCAGGAAGTTATCCTACATGGTCTGAAAAGGGGAAGAACCCTCACTTCTGGGAATTGCCCACCCCTTTCCCAGCAAACTAATCCTTCTACCTCTTGTTTAGCATATGATCAAGAAATAACTATAAGTATATGCAGTTGATTAGCCCATGCTGCTACTCTGCCTATGAAGAAGCCATTTTTTTATTCCCTTGCTTTCTTAATAAACTTGCTTTCACTTTACTCTATGGACTCACACCGAATTCTTTCTTGCATGAGGTCAAGAACCCTCTCTCAGGGTCTGGATGGGACTCTTTTCTGGTAACAACACCTAAGATCATCTATGTTTACTTCTATATTATCACCCATATTTATAGTTTGTGTTTTACAGTTAGGTCTATTATCCATTTTGAGTTAATTTTTGAAAAATGTATAAGGTCTATGTCTAGATTCGTTTTGTTGTTGTTGTTGCATGAGGATGTCCAGTTTTTCCAAAATTTTTGTTGAAAGGAACATCTTTGCTCCATCGTATTGCCTTTGCTCCTTTGTGGAAAGATCATTTGAATATACATGTCTATTTCTGGGCTTGCTATACTATTCCATTGATATAATTGTCTATTCTTTCACCAAAACCACACTGTCTTGATTACTGTAGATATACTGTAAGTCTTGAAGTTGGGTATTGTCAGTCCTCCAACTTTGCTTTTCTCCTTCAATATTGTATTAACTATTCTGGGTCTTTTTCCTCTCCCTGTTAACTTTGAAATCAGTTTGTTGATATCTAGAAAATAACTTTCTAGGATTTTGATTGGAATTGCATTGAACCTGTAGATCAAGTTTGGAAGAAATGACATCTGGACAATATTGAGCCTTCCCAACCATGAACATAGAATATCGCTATATATTTAGTAACTTTTAAAAATGAGATTCAGATATGAACAGCTTGTTATTTTTTTTTAAGAGGCAAGATCTCATTATGTTGCCCAGGCTGGTCTCAGACTCCTGTGACCCTTCCATCTCAGCATCCCAAGTAACTGGGATTACAAGCACACAACACTGCACCCAAACTAGTCATTTTTGAATCAGCCTTGCATACATGGAGGGACCAATCTCATCAAGTCATGGTGTATATAATTATTTTATAAGTTGTTATATTTCCTATTAATATTTTTTGAGGATTTTTGCATCTATGTTCATGAGAGATATTAGTGTGTAGTTTTCTTTTCTTATAATGTCTGTTTCTAGGGTGATGCTCATCTCGTAGAGTAAGTTATGAAGTATTTTTTCTCTGTCCTCTGAAAGAGATTGTGGAGAATTGGTATAGATTCTTTCTTAAATGTTTGGTAGAATTCACCAGTGAACCTGTCTGGGCCTAATGCTTTCTGTGTCTGGAGGATATTAATTATTGATTCCATTTCTTTAATACATATATACCTATTGAGATTGTATATTTCTTCTTTTGCAAATTTTGGCAGATCATATTTTTTAAGGAACTGATCTGTTTCATCTAGGTTATTAATTTTGTGGGAATAGAGTTGTTCATACCACTCCATTGTTATCCTTTTAATGTTATGAGATCTGTACTGATATCCTCCATTGTAATTCTGAGATTAGTAATTCACATTCTGTCTCTTTTTTTCCTATTCTTGCTAGAAGCTTGTCAAGTTTATTGATCTTTTCAAGGAACAAGCTTTTGGTTTTGTTGATTTTCTCTATTGATTTTCTGTTTTCAAATGTATTGATTTCTGCTCTTTTATGATTTATTTTCCTCCATTTACTTTGTATTCAATTGACTCTCCTTTTATTCATTTCTTAAGGGCAGAAACTTAGATTATTGATTTTAAATTTTTGTTCTCCTCTAATACATGCATTTCAAATGGTTCCTTTTCCTCTCACTCCCCTAGAAATGACACAAAGTGAGCACATGCTGTTGGAAAAATGGTGCCAAAAGATTTGCCTGACAGAGTTAACACAATCCTTTAACTTTTAAAAAAATGTGATAAAGCAAAGCACAATAAAATGATATATGCCTATACTTCATGGTTGCAAGTAAAATCTACCCACAATGTAATTCCTACTTCACTTCCTGGTAGAAATACTTATACTTTCTTCTATGGGCCCATGTCTTTATAAAAGTATTCCATCTTCACAACAGCAATTGTAAAAAAATATGATGATTGGCTTCTATACGTGTTCCCTATTAGACTTTGTCCTCCATGAAGATAGAATCTCTATAGTTTCTTAGTTGTATTTAAAGCGCATGTCCCAGTGCATTACCTATCAATGGCACTTGTTGAGTTTTTGTTAAATGAGTGATGATACAGATTTAAAGAGGTTTTGCTAGTAATTGGCTACAGTGTAATTCGGAGAATTCCTTTTTAGTTGTTTATTCAGAAGCCAAGACCATTCCCTTTATTTTCATTTTGTAATATGGACTCTGAAAACCTAACGAGTTTATTTTTCAATAGCTGAATCACATCAATTTGGTGAACTTATAATGGGTTTGTTTTATTCATCACCGTGTTTTATTCACCATTTTTAGTTGTAAGTTCTTTTCATGGGGTTTCAATGGCTTAATGATAACCAGAAATGACTCATGCAGTTAAAGAATTCACTTCATTAGTGCAGAGTGTGCTAATTTGCATCACAAAACAATTCATTTAAATACAGAAAGCTTTTCTGCATATCTCTTTTTCATGTCTAGTATAATTTCACCTTTATTAATGCAAAGTCTCAAGGTATCCATCTTAACTGGCTTGTTCTACAGCTATCAGGGATGGTGAAGACCTCTTCTCTCTGATGCTTTTAGTGACAATAGCCCAATGATGTAAAGTAAAACTCTGTGCTAATTAAGGGTACAGCATTTATTTTTGCATGAAATAAAAGTTTTGCATGAATGGCCCCTGACTTATAGTGGCAGGACCATGGGAGGGACCTGAATTCAAATTCTATTTGATTTGAGTTAATTGCTCTTTATTTTATAAATTCACATAGCTTATCCCAATAATTTCTCAATCTCTCTTTCTCTCATTCCTCTTCCCCTCTCTCCCTTTTACCCCTTCTCAGGTTATTCAAGGTTTTCAAAAACAAAGATGTTGTAAAGATGTATGCAATAACTATTACTAAAGCATAATATTATGACATTATTAAAAAAGCATGTGCTTTGAAGTCTGCAGACCTAGAATACAGTTTTTCTCTATCATGTATAATCTATGTATTTTAAATTTACTTCTTATTAAGTGGTTGTGAGCATAAAATGAGATGATGAATACTGCTGTTGACTGAATGCTTATTTCCCCCAAATTCAATGTGAAAATCCTTACCCCAGTATTAGAAGGTAAGGCCTATGGAAGGTAATTAGGTCATAAAGGAGGAGCCCTCATGCATCGTGTATTAGTTCATTCTCATGCTGTTAATAAAGACATACACAAGACTGGGTAATTTATAAAGGAAGGAGGTTTAATTGACTCACAGTTCTGCATGGCTGGGGAGGCCTCAGGAACAATCATGGTGGAAGGCACCTCTTCATAGGGCGGCAGGAGAGAGAATCAGAAGTGCAAGCATGGGAAATGCCAGACACTTATAAAACCATTAGATCTCGTGAAACTCACTCCTTATCATGAGAACAGCATAGGAGAAACCACCCCCATGATTCAATCACCTTCACCTGGTCTTACCCTTGACACACAGGGATTATGAGGATTACAATTCAAGGTGAGATTTGGAGGGGACACAAAGGCAAACCATATCAAATGGGATTAGTGTGCATATAAAAAAGAGAGAACTTATTCTCTCTCTCTGCTTTCTGCGATGTGAGAATACAATGGGAAGATGCAATGGCCATATGCAAACCAGGATATGTGCCCTCACTGAACAATGGTGCTAGCACCTTGATCTGGGAATTCTCAGCCTTGAGAACTGTGAAAAATAAATTCCTTTTGTTTATAAGCTACTCAGTCTATGGTATTTGTGTTATAGCAGCCCACCCAGATTAAGATGCCTTGTAAAGTGAGGTTCATGTGAAAATTTTGAAGCAATTTCTATACCACAAGTCTTTATTTTGGATGTACTCTTACTCTTCAGAATTAACTGGCATTTTTTTGATATATAATCATCTTCTCACTCTGAATAGAAAATTATCTGCTACAATCACATACATTTTGATTGATATTCATTCATAGTAAACTTAGCTTCTCTGTGTTCTGAGTGAATCTGGAAAAGACATTGGATAGAATCAAAGCTATTGTAGATAACTGCAAGAGGGATGCAATCCAGGGGATGCAGCTACCATTCCATTTACATGTGGCATGCTCTGTGATGAATGCTGCCTGGGTATGGTCTCTAAGTTTCATAGTGGCTATGAAGGCTAGCTTTACAATATATAATTTAGATATGAGAAAATTAAGTGTCAAAGAAATAAGTTATCTGATGAAAGATGTGGAATTAGAAAAAGCAACGAAATCCATATTTTTCATCTGTTTCTAAAGCCAACATATTTTCTAATGAGTCATATTTGCCTGTCATATCTAACAGATGATTACGATATGTTGAAGAGACAATCTGATCATTTTAGGAAAAATGAAGGCTGCATATTGGACTTGAACATCCATTGTTTAAAGCTTCCAGAAAAATGTTCAAACATTGGTTGTACGTGTGGGTCTTCTCTCCCTCACTTTTTAACATTTATTCGGTCCCTCTGTGGAGCCCTGGGAAAAAGCTAAAGATGGAAGCCCACATACCATATGTCTAAATATTTAAAAATTATAAATCAACCTATGACATGGCTAAAGGTATTCTTTTTAACCTTAAAGGCCAAATGAATATAGAACTATTGCACTTTTTGGAATTCTGAGCTGAATGTATTATTGAGAGGAGGGCCTGCTCCTAATCCTCAATCTCCAGTCTCAAATTTGCAACATCACCCCTTCCCTCTTACCACTGACTCATCTCAAACTAAGAAGGGCTTTGGAGAATCCCTTCTCACACATAAAAGCTCCATCCATATTTCCATAGAAAACTATCCTGTGTTTGCTTGTGCCTGTGATGTGTACAGTGCTGCTACACCTTCAGGGGGAGACCACAGAGAAAATCTCAAAGAGAATTAGAGGGTGGATTCTGGAGTCCCAAGTACCCAGAGGATACCCCTCTAAAAGGCATTCATGAGTTCCACATAGGCATATCTCTTTGACCCCATGGGATCGTCAAATAAAGAGATGTGTGTTGGGAAGAAGGCTAGGTGCCCAGGTCAGGGGCTCCTCGTATCCATCCAAGACTTAATTTGGTTCTTTGTTTTGACCTAAAATACCAAGCATCCAGCACCACTTCTAATCATAGTCTCAGCATTCCATGTGCCACCATCTCTGTTGGAAGTTCTGTCCCCTGTTGTAACTTGAAAATCATTCTGCTTTTTGTCCTTCTTCCTTTTTTGCCTCCCCGATTGCTCTCCATTCTTTTCTTTATTTCTCTGTCTCTGTCTGTCTCTCTCTTCCTCTTCTCTTCCTACCCCTTTTAGTCTCTCCTTCATTCCCCCTCTGTTTTAGCCTCTGGAATCAGTCTAAGTTCAAATACTGCTTCCTCATTTGGTTTGGGTTACTCACATGGTCTTGGATTAACATTTGGTGTCTATGTATTACAAATTCCTTATCTCTAAGCCTTGATAATAAGATCTCCAATCTTATTTGGCTGTGGTGAGGATTACAGAAGTTAATGTGTGTGAAGTGCTTAGGTCAGTGCATTTTAGTAACTCAGTGAATGTTATCTTCCTTTTCTTCTCTCCTTCCTTCCATCTCTACCTCTTAACCTCCTTCCTTTCACTTTTTCTTGATTTTTTTCTCCCTTACTTCCTAATTTTGTTATTTTTTTCTCTTTGTTTCTTATTTCATCAGTGACTAATCTGTGACTGCTACAGTTCTAAGAATCACAGCAATTCTCAACTGAGGATGCTTTTTATCAACAGAGGACATTTAGCAATGTATGGAAACAGTTTTGCTTGTCACAATTAAAAACATGATAATAGCATATGGTGGGCAGAATTAGGGATATTGCTAAACATCTTTGCTGCCTAGGCTAGACCCCCCACAATGAAGAATTATCCATTCCCAAATAACAATGGTGCTGAGTTTGAGACTCCTGTTCTAGAAGTTCAGACATAAATGAAGTATCATCCTGAGAGTCTCCAGGGATCACAGGAGGGGCAGACTAAAAGCCGATCTTAAATAGTGGGTACAGGGTACTGTATAAGTAAAATGGAGATGCCAATTAATTAATTCTACCTTAAGAGAATACAGAAAGGGTATAAAATCAATATTTTAGATGAGTCTTAAAGAATACTAAAAATATAACAGAAGTTTCCACTGAATGAGTGCTTTTAATGCACCAGTCAGTGGGCTAAACCCTTTCAATATATTATGAGAGAATATGTTGTTTGTGAGCTTTGTGGGAGGAGGATCAAGCTCTATAACTTCAACATCTATAACAATGCAAGGTACCTTTTAAGCCCTCAGTAACTACATACTGGATAAACAGATGAATATAAATATCTTAGTTCTGTGTTTAGAAAATAATAAATACTAAATAGTACTCATTGTTAATATGTCTTTTAGCACTAATATATTATCAGGGGACCCTACCTCCAATATTTCAGTGTAGGTTCTTTCTATTTTCCCTAAGTGTCGGCCGGCTGAGAAATAAAGAGAAAGAGTACAAAGAGAGGAATTTTACAGCTGGGCCTCCGGGGGCGACTTCACATATCGGTAGGACTGTGATGCCCACCTGAGCCACAAAACCAGCAGGTTTTTATTAAGGACTTCAAAAGGGGAGGGGGTGCAAGAACAAGGAGTAGGTCACAAAGATCACAAGCTTTTGAGGCCAATAAAGATCACAAGACCAAGGGCAAAGCAAAGATCACAAGCCAAAGGGTGAAATCAAAAACTCCTGATGAGGGTCTATGTTCAGCTGTGCACATATTGTCTTGATAAACATCTTAAACAACAGAAAACAGGGTTCCAGAGCAGAGAACTGGTCTGACCTCAAATTTACCAGAGTGGGATTTTTTCCCCACCCTAATAAGCCTGAGGGTACTGCAGGAGACCAGGGCGTATTTCAGTCCTTATCTCAACCGCATAAGACAGACACTCCCAGAGCGGCCGTTTATAGACCTCCCTCTAGGGATGCAATTCTTTTCCTAGGGTCTTAATATTATATTCCTTGCTAGGAAAAGAATTTAGTGATATCTCTGCTACTTGCACATCCATTTATAGGCTCTTGGCAAGAAGAAAAATATGGCTTTTTTTTCCCGACCCCGCAGGCAGTTAGATCTTATGGTTGTCTTCCCTTGTTCCCTAAAATCACTGTTATTCTGTTTTTTTCAAGGTGCACTGATTTCATATTGTTCAAACACACATTTTACAATCAGATTTTGTATTGTTCAAACACACATGTTTTACAATCAATTTGTACAGTTAACGCAATCATCACAGTCCTGAGGTGACGTACATCCTCAGCTTATGAAGATAACAGGAATAAGAGATTAAAGTAAGACAGGTGTAAGAAATTATAAAAGTATTAATTTTGGGAAATGATAAGTGTCCATATTAAAATGAAATCTTCACAATTTATGTTCAGAGATTTCAGTAAAGACAGGTGTAAGAAATTATAAAAAGTATTAATTTTGGGAACTGATATACATCCATGAAATCTTCACAATTTATTTTCCTCTGCCACAGCTCCAGCCAGTCTCTCCATTCGGGATCCCTGACTTCTCGCAACAATATATGTTATATTAATTTTACTGGGCCATATACTCGTAAGTTTTAAGACAAATTGGTTTTGATTTCAAAGTTCAAGTTCCTAACAGTTAAGACTCAGAAATTTTATAAGAAAACAAGCTAGGAACAGGTAAAGGTTAAAGTGTTACAAGTGAAAAAAACACACAACATAGGGCAAGTCATGAAGATAATAAGGGCTGTTGTGAGGTAGTCATGATTAGACTGTGCCAGGACAGCATACATCAAAGGGCAGAACAACAACAATGCATCTGGAAAGGCAGGTTTCCATCCAATCACAGAGGCCCTTATATACACTGCTAAGGTGTGTCTGGAATCAGGCTGTGGGAGGATTTACAGATGTGTTTCCTCTGCAGTTATTCCTTCTGTCTGTAGACATGGAATAAGAAACATCTTTGTCTCTGATTAAGGCACATTGAGCAAGTAGTAAAAGAAAGGCAAGTGGGAAAAGAGGAAAAAAGGAAAATAAATGAGTTTAGATAGGACTTGCACGATAGATGTCCTAACGGACAGGGAAAAGTAACCCTGTGTAAAAAAGCAGACTAAACTAACCAAACAGAAACAATGCACCCAAGAGCCTGACTATATAAAATACCAAAATATCTGATGCAAATGTCATTGTCTGCTATCTTTCTTGTAACCAGTAATTCAGTATTAAGATTTTTCTACATTTTCTGTCATTATCACCCTTTGTGCTAACAGTGTTTTTCATGACACAGGTGCTACAGGTGCAGACATTTTGGCACCAAATAGTTAAGATGGTTGCCAGAAAGTCTTGCTACACAGCAAGTCTCCTAAGCTCAATCAGAGTCTAATCTTGACTTTTGACACTTAGCAAGTCTCTTTTTTTGTGAAACTCTTCAACTCCTCTTCACAGATGAAACCCTGAAATACATAATTTCTGCTTCACTGAATAGAGCCAATGACCAGAGGATATCAGTCAAGTCCCCTTCTGATTTCTCTGTCTCAATTCTAATTAATCCTCAAGGACCAACCTAGAATATTAAGAGGTTTCATGTGTTATGTAGTTACTGGGCAACAGGAACTTGATAAGTGATTTAAATATATCTCATGTAATCTTCTCTACAACTCTATGACTAAGAATTCTTCATTTTTTCTAATGAAAAAACTGTCTTAGAAATTCATTAATAATTAAGATTTATTGAATAGAAAATATGTGGCTACAGGCATTTTGATTTTTTTAATGTATTATTTTATTGTATTCTATACCTTTTCTGTATACTCATCTTAACTATCTTCTGACATGTCTCTCCTGAAGTCTTGCACAGAACAATTCACCTTCTACCTCCATTCTCCCGGGGTCTGAGCACCTTGTTCATGCTCACGGAACTGTTATGAATAAACATTAGGAGTCAAAAAGGAACACATAAGAAAAGGAAGGAATTGGTTGGTAAGAAAGGATAGAAAGAAGAAGGTAATTAAGTTTATAACAATTTAGTGGAAAAGAAAAATAGGTAAAATAATATGGGAAGCTCAATGTGGTCAGCTTTACTATACAAGTAAGCACAAAATAAATAATACAGCAAAAGTAAAAGGCATTTACATCAGTCTGGGGATTCATGGAACACTTCCATGAAGATGCTTTGCCTTGGCTAAGTCTTACTATGTGAAGAGTAGTTGCCTAGACAACAAGGAGGGAAGAGGTCATGGTCCACATGTTTGAATACAGTAGTAAAAATGCGAAGGTATTCATTAAATCTGAGAGCATTCCAACAACCATGCCTGTTGTTCAAGTGAAGACACCATTTCTACAAACCTCAGGACCCACTTCTTAATCCTAGTAACCTAATGAGTAGGACTCAGTTATGAGGCACGTTCAGGAGGGGATTTAGGTGAAGATACACAAAGAAAAAAGTCCATAAATTAAGAATGGGGCTTCACCCAGATATGAACACTTTAGCACTTGGCCCTTTATTTTTTCAGCATCTCAGATTACAGCCTGAAATGCTGAGTAGTAACTATAGCATGGTTCCTACTAAAAATCTTCAGTTGGCTTGTGGTTTCAATCCTGGTGGAACAGGCTGCCTTATGAAGACCCTTCTTAGAATCATCAAAAAATTCACAAAAAACTGGTTATTATCAACGGCCTAACATTGAATAGTTTATTGAAGTTATTTATAAACAGATGTTAATTCTTCAGCAAAACAATAAAGACCTTGAGGTTTGGGCCCAAATTTACACATCTCTTTCCCCCATGTTGCAACATTTGGTGTCATGTCCCTAGTAAAGTCTTTGAGAATAAATGCTTCCTTAATTAAATAAACACGAAGAGGTTGATTCTTCTCTCTCCAAACCACAGTTTTCTAAAAGGGTATAATATGCTTTTTGCTCACTTACTACAAAGGTTGTATAAGACATTTTAGCCAAAAAATAAATAAATAAAAGTAGGATAAAAATTGCTTAAGGAAAAAAGATATAAAGCCATTATTCAGGGAGTTACAACAATGTTAGTAAAGGCTAAATGTTGGTGGAATATGTTAATCACAGAAATGGGTACAGAAAGACCAAGGATTAGAACAAAAAAACAGAAGAGCTGAGGGAGCAAAAAGAAGAAGAAACAAAGAAAGCCAGTTTGTTAGAGTCAGTGAAAGATTATAGTACTACTGGACATTGAAATATTTACTATGGGATTCATGACTTTTCCCCTATGCTATAGACATATTTTATGCTTAGGACAAAATAAGAGACCACAATTATGTAGGAGACTTAAGAAAAATGCAATGGATCAAAATTTAAGTTAGCACTTCAGCAAACATTTTTTATGTATCTACTCTGGACTGAGAATCGTGTTAGGCTGCAAAAATACAAAGATGAATGGGACAGAGACAAATAAGCTCATGGCTTACTGGGGTGAAATGACATGCACTATAGCTTTCTGTTAACAGTGTGATAAGTGCAATAATAGAAGTATATGTGCAGTGCTTTGGAAACAATGAGCAAAGAACAGTTTAATCTATCTTGGGGAGTCTAGGGAACAAAAAGTTAGAAAAGCAATGGCATTTGCACTGTCTTGAAGTTTGAGAAAACGTTTTCCCAGTGGACAGTGGGGATTGAGGGGCATATTTTCTAGGCAAAGTCTAGACCATATGCAAAAGTGATGAAGCATACATGTTTGGTGTGTTGGAAAATGCTGTTAATAAAAGTAGCAGAATATGGCTGAAACATTTGCTACTTATAGTTTAAGAATGAAATGTAAGTAAGCAATAGCTGGGTTGTAAAGGTTCTAAGTAATATGTAAAGGAATGTGGACTTATATTTTTTCTCTAGTCAAAATATTAGAAGCTTTAAATTGAGAAGATGTTATCAGAGTATGCTTTAGAAAAAAATACTATAGTGCTTTGGTAAAAATAAACTATGCTTGGTGAGGTCTTAAGGAGATTGAGGCAGGGAGGTCTCTTAGGTAATCTTTTCTAGTAAATTCAAACCAAGAAAAAAGGGAAATGAATGAAGATCTCTGCAGAGCCATTTATGACACTTGCTAATGCCCTTTTAAGAAAAGTCTAGGTATTTAGTTTTGTAAATATTTGTAGATAACACTATGTAAATGCACTTGTGGCCACCACTATATAAAATGCATGTAATTTGAATGTTTTATAAAATGGTTTTGCTTTCATCTCATTATTCCTACCCAGCATATAAATATCTAATAGATAGTTGTGTAAATGAATGCAAGTGTCCATATGAAACTATGCCCAAAGATTTTGCTCTGCGAGCACCAATACTAAACAATATGAAGAGACCATTTACATTAGAGACACCTATGTTTGGTGGACACACTGAGCATGTGAAACGCCAGCAATAGCTGAGGTGCCTGATTTTTGTCAATAGCAACACCTTCTGAGTAGAAAAACTAATTATCACATATTATAAAGACTGGGTGAATGGAGTGCCAAGTATTATTTTTAAAAATGTATCAACTCAACAATTTGTTTCCGTGGACTAAAAATCCCATGGTTGTGAGTAGTATTGCCTTAAATGAAGAATACACTGGGTGATAGATACCACCCTTGGTTCCACTTTAGCGTACCCATTTAAATTAGAAAAAAAAATGCACTTTATTTTCATCTTAATATATAATTTACCATGGCTTTTTGGTGTTAGACCATTTTTATACAGTGTTCTTTCTTGGCATAATATTCCCATATTTATCAACATGAGAAATATTATGAAGCCAAGTAGAATGTTTACAAATCCCAGGGCTTCTCCTCAACAATTGTTTGACCTAGAGAGTGACTAAATTTCTTTAACTCTAAGTTCATTTTCAGCAAAGTGGGACTTACACCGCACACCCATTTTTGGAGAGAGCAAATGAGATAATACAAGGAAAATGCCTAATACTCTTCTTGTGCACATGTAAGGGTTTAAAATTCTGCTTTCTCCCTTTTCCTCTTTCATTGCTCTTATTTCCCTTCCTGCCTCCCTACATGTATGTCTTTTCTAAAACAAACAGCAACTGGAAAGCAAAATTGTCATGAAGTTCAGAGAAAGTTCAAGTAATTAGACTGTGCTTATATTTGACCTCAAATTAAAAGCCCTGACTTCTTGAAAAAAGCTCCAGATATTCGAGAAATAATTCAAACACCTAAAGCTTTTCCTGGCTCAGGTAATAGATTTTACCAAATAATGATTTTGAGGAACAAAGTGCTAAGGCTCTTTATGTATCTGCCTGATCAATATAGTTATGTTAGGACTTTGCATTTCAGGAGCAAAATAAACTTTGGAAGTCTCAGTTCAGCCAAGAATAACACTCCCAAACTATCCACTGACCAATAAATTTGCTTTGCCAGGTTCTAAACAAGAGAGCAAATATGTGTTCTGCTTAGCTATGAGATAACTTTCTCTCTGAACTGGAGATAGCAGTGGAATTATGGTCTCCAAAAGCCTTGTTAAATACCTCCCAATCCCTCAAAGAATTTGGCATGGCATATTTGTTTAATTTGATTTTAACCCAGTGTTAATGGTTTTGTTCCAATCCTAGTGGCTCAAATCCTTTAGCCTGAACTTGTTTATTATAATGTGTCTGTGATCAATTTTGCATAGAACCACTATTTAAAGTAAGAAAGAGCTGGATCCCATAATGACATTGCTAATCTACTAGTTAAACTTTCATTCAGTAATATTCAGTTGGCACTTTCCTAATGTCACCCTGACAGTAAATCCTATACCACTGCTAGAGACCTAAAAGTCCTTGAAAGTGTGTTACATAATCTTTATTTCTAGAAACATTTCTGTTTTTGTCTAACAGAACGAATAAAATTATTTCAAGAAAAGTTACAGCTGAGTTGGGAATTGAAGAAAATCTGGCTTTGATGTGTTAGTAATGATTATCAAAAGAAACTGGGGACTGGAAGGAAATAAAGTGAGAAAAGATGGTAGAAAAAAGAATAGTTGTTTTCTGAAATTCATTCTGAGGTGAGGGGGAAAGCTGAGGAGAAATATATTTAGTTTCTGGCAGACAATTGTAAGCAGAGGGGAAGAAGCTGACTATGCCATGCAGAATGCCGTTCCTCAATTTTAATCAGAATGGACCTCCAGCAGACACTGTTAGGGCTGATTACATAAAATTATTTGCTATCTCTTCAAGGCCACTCCCTAAAAACCTGCTCCTAGTTCAACTGTCACTCACAAGGGCATATGGTAATGATATCCCCATAGGTTCCCAAACCAGCCATTTGGACACATCCCTGAGCTTTCTCCCTCTTCATCTGCATCCTGTCATCATCAAGTTACATTGAAATATTCTAGAATACTTTCTAGAATATTCTCAAAACCTATTCACTGTCTGATATCTCCACTACTACTGATCTAGACCAGTACATCATTACTTCTTGATCAAATTATTGCAGAAGCCTTGTATCTTCTTGTCTATTCCAACCAGCTCTGATACAGAGCCTGCAGACAGAGTAACCCTAAGTACACCTAGAATTATCTCAGTTTTCTTCTATTTATGACCTGTCAACACCTTCCAATTTATCTCAGAATAAAGTCTAACGTCTTTAATATCATTCTGCATGATCTGGCTAAGACTTCCCACCCTCATGATGAAACTTCACAGAAATTCACACTATACTAAATTTATTTCACCTCTTTGACCTCTCCATAAGCTTTCCTTTCTCTATGCCTTTTTGCATGCCTTTCCCTTTGCCTGAAATGAAACAAAACAAAACAAATTTCTTCCTTCCCCACGTCCCTCAGGTCTTAGCTGAGCCATCAATCTCTCAGAAAAACCTTCTTGACCACACCAGATCTGGTCAGTTGTTCTTCTGAGAGGCTCTCACATTATCCTATACTTCCCTTAACTAGTATATAACAAACTTGTTTATCCTGTTGGAAGTCTACTCATCTGTATCTTTCATTAACTACTAAGCTCTTCAAGAAAAGAAGCTAAGTCTACTTGTTATTCTACCCTCAACAATTAGAACAGTGGCTGGCATATAATAAAGTTTCAATAATTATTAGTGAAATAAATGACTAAGAAAATCCTGTGTACTAGGCTTCTGGTATGAGAAACTGTGCTTGAATTCATATGGGAATTTCTTTGTTTATATATGGCCAGGCTAAGTAGATTATAAATAGATAAACTAAAACTTTTATTATCTCAAAAATTTGAGCTTGTAGAAAACTCTGCTTTTTTTCCCAAATACAAATGGGTCCAGTTTAACCATATAATCTTCTCTGATCCATAGAAGATATCTAGGCATAATATTTTTTATTTATTTATATTTTAGTTTTTTTAACTTTTATTTTAGCTTCAAGGGTACATGGGCTGGTTTTTTATATAAGTAAACTTGTGTGACAGGGGTTTGTTACGTGAATTATTTTGTCACCTGGGTACTAGGCCTAGTAGCAGATAGATATTTTTTCTGATCCTCTCTTTCTCTTTCATCCTCCACCATCAAGTAGACCCCAGTGTCTCTTGTTCCCCTCTTTGTATCCATGTGTTCTCATTATTTAGCTCCCACTTATAAGTGAGAACATGCAGTATTTGGTTTTCTGTTCCTGTATTAGTTTGCTAAGGATAATGGCCTACAGCTCCATCCATGTTCCTGCAAAGAACATGGTCTCATTCTTTTTTATGGCTCCATAGTATTCCATGGTGTATATGTACCGCATTTTCTTTACCCAATCTGCCATTGATGGACATTTAGGTTGATTCCATGTATTTGCTATTGTGAATACTGCAATGAACATACACCTGTGATATGGTTTGGATCTTTTCCCCCACCCAAATTTTATGTCAAATTGTAATCCCTAATGTTGGAGGGGATCTCCATGGAGATGGGGTCTGGAGGTGGGGTCTGGCAGGAGGTGACTAGATCATGGAGGTGGGGTCTGGTGGGAGGTGACTAGATCATGGAGGCGGATACTTCATGAATGGTTTAGCACCAGCCACTTGGTGCTCTTCTCAAGATAGTAAGTGAATTATTATGAGATCCATTGTTTAAAAATGTGTAGTACCTCTGTCCTGTCTCCTTGCTCCTGCTCCAGCCATGTAATATATGCCTGCTTCCCCCTCACCTTCTGCCATGATTGTAAGTTTCCTGGGGCCTCCACAGAAGCAGAAGACACTATGGTTCCCGTACAGCCCACAGAAACTGAGACAGTTAAACCTCTTTTCTTTATAAATTACCCAGTCTCAGCTATTTCTTTATAGCAATGTGAATATAGACTTAAAAACATGTATATGTCTTTATGACAGAACAACTTATATTCCTTTGAGTATGTACCCAGTGATAAGATTTCTGGGTCGAATGATAATTCTGTTTTTAGCCCTAAAGAATTGCCATACTGCTTTCCACAATGGTTGAACTAATTCACACTCCCACCAACAGTGTGTAAGAGTTCCCTTTTCTCTACCACCTCACCAGCATCTGTTATTTTTCTGAGTTTTTAATTATAGCCATTCTGACTGATGTGAGGATATCTCATTGTAGTTTTGATTTGCATTTCTGTAAGGATCAGTGATATTGAGCTATTTTTCATATGCTTGTTGGCTGCATAAATGTCTTCTGAATATGACTCATAAGTATGTCTTCTGCATATGGTTTCAATCTTCTGCATATGGCTAGCCAGTTATCCTAGCACCATTTATTGAAAATAAAGTCCTTTCCCCATTTCTTGTTTTTGTCAGCTTTGTCGAAAATCAGATAGTTGTAGGTTTGCAGCCTTATTTCTGGATTCTCTATTCTGTCCCATTGGTCTATGCATCTGGTTTTGTACCACTACCACATTGTTTAGGTTACTGTAGCACTGTAGTATAGTTTGAATTTGGGTAATGTGATGCCTCCAGCTTTATTCTTTTGCTTAGAATTGCCTTGGCTGCTCCAGCTCTTCTTTGATACTGTATAAATTGTAAAATACTTTTTTCTTGTTCTGTGAATAATATCATTGGTAGCTTGATAGGAGTAGCATTGAATCTGTAAATTGCTTTGAGCATTACGGCCATTTTAGTGATACTGATTCTTTCTGTCCATGAGCATGGAATGTTTTTTCATTTGTTTGCATCATCTCCGATTTCTTTGAACAGTGTTTTATAATTCTCATTGTAGAGATCTTTCACCTCCAAGTTTAGCTGCATTCCTAAACATTTTATTGTTTTTGTGGCAATTGTGAATGGAATTGTCCTCCTAATTTGCCTCTCAGCTTGGCTATTAGTGTATAGGAATGCCAATGATTTTTGAATGTTGATTTTTGTATCCCGAGAATTTGCTAAAGTTGTTTATCAGCTTAAGGAGCTTTTGGGCCAAGACTGGGGATTTCTAGATATATGTGAGAAAATATTTTAAATGGTCCAATTTTCAAGGCATGATAAATCTAAGCACAGCAAGCCAGGCTGCGGATGTAACACATCTCATGGCTCATGCTCCTAGAAAGTCATGATAAGTGAACAGAATATAGAGGAGGTGTCAGCCCATAAAAGAAAAGAAAGTTTTGTTATTGGGAAATCGAGAGTTAAGTGGGGAAGGGGACCAGGATATAACTTTATAAGGGGGATAATAAAACTTAGGCAACATCTGGGAAGATTGTAACCCTATAGTACTCAGCCAATGAAGAACTAGGGGAGAGACTTGTGTGCTAGGAGATAAATTACCTGCTGTAAGTGCCTTGGGTGTGCCTGCCTACCAAACACCTGATCTTGCAAGGCCCCTACTAAAAGTCTCACTTTTGCTGTTCTTGGTGCCTCTGAGTCCATTCTTTGGGTTTGGACAAGTGAGCATGTTTCTCACAAATCTGGAGTCCCATCCGGGATTTCTGTGAGAGGGAAGATGCATCCCACCGGATTTAGGTGACCCACTCTCTCTGGGTGTCCCAGCTCCCCTCAGAGGCCATAGACAACACCGAGACTGTTATTCAGGAGGCAATGGAGGCAACACAGGGAGAAAAGCAGGCACTGCAGCACCAGACAACCTCATGCACGAGCCAAGTTAGGAAAATTGTACTGAGAGTACTGCTTTGATGGCTGGGCATTTTCAGAGGTTGAGTGTGTGTGACTCAGATGTATCCAAGGTATGAAGTGTAGAGTCCCAATCTGTGGTTTGGTTCTCCCACGAGGGAAATGGCTGGAGATGGATGAAGCAATTCTCGAGCTGTGTAAGAAACCTCCAGTAGGGGGGTTGAGTGTACAGGCAAAAGTTCAGACACACAAAGTGATTTTTGGGGTATACAAGAAACCTCCAGTAGCAGGGAGTTGAGTACACAGGGAAAGGCTCAGACACAGAGACTGACCAAAATGGGAAACAGGAATTCTAGGTGTAGGGAACAAAGGAAAGAGGGAGCCAAAGAGACTCCCTCTGACATTCCCCCAGGTAGTCCTTTGGGGAGAATGCTGCAGGTTTGGAGGGACAACCCTTACACCAGGGACAATGAAAGCAAAATATGATAAAGTATTGCTGTTCTATCTGGCCCAAAGACCCCATTTGTTAGCCTTCAGTCTTTTGGCCTAAGTTTGGCTCAGATGAGGATTGAGTTTGCCAAGCTTTAACTCTCTATGTGAATGATAAAACCCCATCCCCACAAGAAGAGATAGGTTATGCTCTCTACTGGATCAAGGAATTAGCCCCCATGTTCCCCCACAAAGAAGAAGAAAAAAAGCCTAGTGAAGAGCCCTCACCCAGTGAAAAGTCCTGGGACCCCCGTCATGCTTGTCCCTACCTACAGCTCACAAAACAGGGGACAAGAAGATCAAGGGGCAGCAGGAGGGTTAGAGGAAGAAAGACCTGGTGACCATGGGGGAGCCAAACCAACTGTTTTGCTCCTTTAGATTCTTATCCAAATTTAATAAAAGAATTAGAACAGTGTAAGAGGGATATTGAGAACTTCCCTATCTCTTCCAAGCAGCAGATATCTAGCATGTTTCCGCTTAGGGAAGTTCCCATGGGACCAGGAGAGATTGGCTTTGTAAATGATCCTCTTATAAGTACTGAAGTTAAGAATTTCAAGAAGGAAATAAAACCACTCACAGAAGATCCCCTCTGTTTAGCAGGTCAGCTGGACCAATTCCTAGGACCCAGCTTTTACACCTGGGTTGAAATGATGTCTATCATGAATGATATCTATCATGAATGTTCACAGGTGAAGAAAGGGGAATGATTAGGAGAGTGGCCATGACCATCTGGAAGAGGCAACACCATCCCAGGCAAGGAGTCTTGCCAGCTGAAAAAAAATTTCCAAATTTCAATCCTAAATGGGATTATAATGATCCTAGGGACTGGGCCCAGATGCGGGACCTCAGGGAACTAACTAAAGGGATCGACCTCAGGGAACTAACTAAAGGGATCAAAGAGTCCACTCTTAGGACACAAAATATCTCAAAGGCATTTGAGATTCAACAAGAAAAAAAGGAAACTCCCTCTGCATTCCTGCAGCAGCTCAGAGATCTCAGAGATCAGATGAGAAAATAATTCAGATTAAATCTAGAGCACCCAGTAGAGCAAGGCCTTTTGAAGGTTAATTTTGTAACTAAGCTGACCTTGCAGGCCAGGGAGTGCAGCTGCAGGCATGGAGGCAGCAGGAGCCACAGAGCCAGAGTAGACAGCAGAGATAAAGGTGGACAACGTAAGAGAGCTAGTGTGAGTACACCCCTAATAAAAGAACTAATGTCTATATTACACAAAGGGAGTCACTGGGGACCCCAGGCTCTGTGTAATGCAAAACTAAGGAATTATGGGTGTATAGGGATTTATACTCTTGTTAAACAAGTATATGGAAGTTGTGTAATTTTTCAAAGGATAAACATAAAGGTGATTAGAAAACAGACTATGAGAGGAAGGCCTCCCGGACTAAAACCATTTCAAAGCATTCAAGTAAATTTCACAGAAATGCCCAAAATAGGAAGACTAAAGTATTTACTGGTAATTATAGATCACCTTTCTGGCTGGGTGGAAACATTTCCCCTTCCAACAGCCACGGTGAATTATGGTCAAAATACTTGACCACTGTGAATGTTGTCAAAATAATATTAGAACAGATTGTACCTAGATTTGGCCTGGTGGAAAGCATTGATTCAGGCAATGGGAGCCACTTTACCTCAAGGATGTTAAGGGGAATTATGGAAGGTTTACAATTTGGATGGGATTATCACACTCCTTGGCATCCCCCTTCCTCTGGAAAAGTAGAAAAAAAAATGAATCAAACTCCCAAAAAGCATATCACCAAACTAATCTTAGAAACTAAAATGCTTTGGACCAAATGTCTCCCAGTAGCACTCCTTAAGATTAGGACAGCCCCAAGAAAACACTTGGGATTGTCCCTCTATGAGTTACTATATGGACTCCCATATTTGGGCATGGCTACAGATCTTCCTACTATGGAAACCAAGGACCAATTCTTAAGAAATTATATACTGGCCACATCCTCTACCCCGTCATCCCTTAGGTTAAAAGGACTTCTGACTCAAACTCTGCCTCTTGAGTTTGCGGTTCACCACTTCCAGCCTGGCAACTTGGTGGTGATTAAGAGTTGGAAAAAAGACAAGTTCCACCTAAGCTGGGAAGGTCCCTATCAAGTGCTCCTGACCACTGAGACAGCCATGAAAACAGCTGAAAGGGGGTGGACTCACTCTACTGGAGTCAAGGGACTGGTAAAAGACACCGTGGAAGGGAGGGGGACAAAAAGTGAAGAGTGCACCAGTCACCTGAGGAACACTTCAAGCTGACTCTGAGAAAAATCTAAAGAGAAAACATGAGCTGGCCCCATTTTTGAAAGTTAATATGGCTGAGATGGGCTACTATACAAAGAGCAGAGGGTCAAAATGGAAACTGATAGGGGACTCCTCCCTGTCCAATCAGGTTGGTAATTAATGTAACCAAGACGGCGGCGCCCCAAACTATAAGATTTAATGCCTGCCAGGTTTTGCCTTGTGGGATTTTAGAAAATCAAAGACAGCTCTCACAGGCAGATAAATATCTTTGCTCTGAACCAGATACAGATTACATCAGGGAATCACCCTGCCCCAGCTGGAATAATGTATGGTGGACTACCCAATTTCAGGGTTGGACAGTAAACATGGGGTTGGTAATTCCAAGCTGGAGACCCTTCAAGAATAAACTACATCTGTCCAAGGGCTCCCTGCCAAATAACTGCCAGAATTTAAAATGCAATCCTATACTCATCAACATTGATAATCCAGCCGTTCTAAACCAAGAACCAAAAGTAGAGTCTCAAGTGTATGGGTGAGGGGCAGACATCACAGGGAAAGACCCCCTAGGGTGATTTGTCTTCAAACTAATCAAGAACTCAACCTCCCATTTGCTTGGGACTACTCCAACCCCAGACCCTAATAAACACTAAGGTAAAGGATTTAAGGCAAACCTTAGAAATTGAGACAGGATACGGGGATGTGAATGCCTGGGACAAATGGGTCAAATTTTTGGTACAAGCCCTCAGCAAGAGTAACCACTATGCATGTGCTGAGAGACGACCTCAGGCACAGGTGGTTCCATTTTCCCTAGGACGAAATACCAATCCTAAAGGAATGCATTGCATGTTGGCTCTATACCAGGACAAGAATGCATGGGGGAAATGAGACTTGTAAGAGTCTGTCATTGCTCTTTACTGCATTGCGGAGGTCAGATCCCAGAGCAATCCCCTCATTCTCTATAGGGAATATGAACCACTCCTCTTGCCTCTGTAGGCAGCGGGCAGCATTCAATAAGCCCATGGGAGGACTCTGGACTTGCACCCACATCCTAAACGTCACTGGTGAGTCAGGCAATGGCAATTACTCAGCTCTCCATATGCCCCAGGCTGATGTCTGGAGGTATTGTGGGAAAAAGAACCTCCATATCCTGTTACCATCCAATTGGACTGGGACTTGTGCTTTAGTCTAATTGGCCATTCCCTTCACCCTGGCATTCCATAAGACACTCAAAAATACACATGACCACCCAAACTGGAAAGATTTAACAAATTATTTTAATCCCAACATATATGGTGACTTGACAGGAGTTCCTAGGGGGTGCCTAATAGATTTAAGGCCAGAAACCAAATAGCTGCTGAGTTTGAGTCAGCACTCTTCTAGTGGTCAACTATTAATAAGAATGTGGATTGGATTAACTACGTCTATTACAATCAGCAGAGATTCATCAGTTATACTCGGGGCATCCTCAAAGGGGTGGCTAGCCATTTAGTTGCCACCAGCTGAACGGCCTGGGAAAACACGCTTGTGCTAGATATGATACTAGCAGAAAAAAGGGGTGTATGTGTTATGCTGGGTGGAAAATGTTGTACTTTCATTCCCAACAATACTACCCCAGATGGGACCACCACAAAAGCTGTACAAGGACTGACAATTCTACCCAACAATCTGGCAGAAAATGCTGGAATTGATAACCTATTTATGGGTTGGCTAGATGGTTCATTTGGAAAACGGAAAGGCATGGTAACTTCAATCCTTACATCTCTCATAATTGTGGCAGGAGTTCTAACAGCAGTGAGATGTTGTATTGTCTCATGTGTGAGGGGACTAGCACAGAGATTAATTGAAACAGCTATTAATAAACAAATGCCCATGACTTACCAGAAAAATAACCTGCTACTATTAAAAACCAAATTAAACTCACTCCACTATGAGGAAGAAAGTAAACGACATCTAGCGCAATTCAAGGACCAAAAGGGTTTAGATGAAAATGAGGCCAAAGGAAGTAAATAGAAAAGAGGAGGGAATTTGTGAGAAAATATTTTAAATGGTCCATTTTCAAGGCATGATAAATCTAAGCACTGGCAGCCAGCCTGCAGATGTAACAAACCACACAGCTCATGCTTCTAGAAAGTCGTGATAAGTGAACAGAATGTAGAGGAGGGGTCAGCCCATGAAAGGGAAGAAAGTTTCGTTATTGGGAAATCGAAACTAAAGCAGGGAAGGGGCCCAGGATATAACCTTGTAAGGGGGATAATGAAATTTAGGCGACATCTGGGAAGACTGTAACCTGTAGTACTTGACCAATAAGGAACTGGGGGAGCGACTTACATGCTAGGAGATAAATTACCTGCTGTAGCGGCCCCAGGTGTGCCTGCCTACCAGACACCTGATCTTACAAGACTGCTACTAAAAGTCCCACTTTTACTGTTCTTGGTGCTTCTGAGTCCATTCTTTGTGTTTGGAAGGGTGAGCGTGTTTCTCACATATAGAATCACATCGTCTGCAAACAGGGATACTTTGAATTCCTCTCTTCCTATTTGGATGCCTTTTATTTCTCTCTCTTGCCTGATTGCTCTGGCCAGGACTTCCAATACTGTGTTGAATAGAATAGAAGTGGTGAGAGAGGGCATCCTAGTATTTGCCGGTTTTCAAGGGCAATGCCTCCAGCTTTTGCCCATTCAGTATGATGTTGACTGTAGGTTTGTCATAGATTACTCTTAATATTTTGAGTTAGAAATATTTTTAAATTATATTTTACTGTTGTTAAACCAGTTGCTGTAGGATCAGTCTTATCTCTCTTACATATTAATCTACAACCTAAATTACCACCCTAAATAGAGCAAAGGAGTATACACTCGTTATTTAGAGAAAGTCATGCATCTTGGGTATGTTCACTTTTTAAAAGCCAAAGTTTATTCTGAGTAAAAGAATCAAGGTTAAGTCTAAGGGATTATTGTGCCTAGATAGAGGAATGATTCATGACCAGAAGTTCATTAGGATGAATCAAATTATGCCAAAAGTCAGACATCAGAAAAGTAAGAAAAGCAAAGGTAAAAAACATTTGAATTTGTAGCCTAAGCCATCAACCTGACAGAAACAATCGTGTTATTTTGAGCAAGACATTTTAGCATCTGGTTTACTTCATCTGTAAATTGGGGCAATCTGCCTCACCATGCCTAATCCACAGAGTTTTGTAAACTCTGAAAGTTGTGCTGTTCTCCTATACTGTCTTACCAGGAGGAATTGTATTCTGGGAAATCTGAAAGCACTCTCCCTGGTGGCTTATAAAGCGCCTAGAAAATAATGTGTGCTCAATAAATGTCTGTTAAATTAGAAGACAGAGAGAGAGAGAGAAGTTTAAATGTATACCTTTCCTAATACAGGGACATCTATATATACGTCTATATATATAGATATTTTGGAGAGAGAATTATAAGTAGCTAAATCAAGTAGAGTACATTTCAAGGAAGAGGGGAATGGATCTTCTATGTAATAGCTACCCACACTGTTGCAGCTTCTATGTTAATAGCTTTCAATATATTGTTTCATTAGAGCCTCTATTTCTGAAAGGAGTTGTCAACATTTTACTGATGAGGCAACTGGGGCTCAGAGAAATGAAAATAACTTTTTCAAAACTAATAAGCAGTAGAACCAGGATTGAAAACTGAATTTACTGTTTCCAAATTCTATTTTTCTATACCATTTTAGTTATTGATAGAGGCAGGATTCCCAGGAAAGGATGAATATTTTCCATAGCTTCCTTTTAAAATGTCTATACCTACTTACTTTTCCAAAAAGCAGGTAAACCTCATAATAGCTCTTTAGAGATAATGGACGTTTTCATGATTTCCCGCTAGAACGGTGAATCACACTGTTTGGTCAAAAATCAAAGGATAAATTATGTTCCTTACTGCAGCACATTTCCTTGATGCATATGTAATATCAATCAAAATCTTTCTTGATGACTCAGTGGGAAAGAACAGCAGGAACATCTTCAACACTCAGCAGGAAGTTTCGTCGGTAGCCTGTTCCAAGCATTTTTTTTTTTTTTTTTTTTTTTTTGAGAAGAAAGAAGTTTGCAGGAGGGCACAAGATTAGTCCTGCTAAGTTGATACTAACCAAACTCTAGCTAGGCTGAGATCAAACTTCCCCAACTTATTTGGATGTGTTGCATTCCCAGATTACCAATACAAATTCAGTTAAATCCATTCCAAAACATACAAAATACATGTTCAATATTTATGTGCTGCATAAGCATCATTTTCATTGTGAAGAAATTTCTTCCCATAAAAGAGGATGGCAAAAGGAAAAAGATGACGTTAAAACTCCTTTCCTCCTCTAATGGCATGCGGAAATTAATTCCGATGTTAAATGTGTCAAAGTGCTCAGTGATCCAGGTGAAGTATAGCTCAATTCCTTCCTCTTGGGGTCTCTGACCTCAGTGGATTGCTGTGAGAAGATTTGCAAGACTATCTGTTGGTGAATCCTGCATCTAGTTTCAGCCCTGATATTCCTTCACTGTGAGCCCTTGGGAGTTCTCCTACAATAAGAATTTAAAACAACTATCAGGTTCTGTATGTTTATATAGATACTACTCATTCTTCAAGATTCGATTTAATGTTACACTCTTTAGGAACATACATTCTATGAGAAGAACTTTCTTATCTATTTTCAAATTGCCCAGGGCCTGTTTATCATAGGACCTGAATCATACCAGGTATTTTGTATGTATTTGTTAAATACATAAATGTGAAGCAATTCCTGGTTTGTCAGGGTGACAACTCCTCTGTGGCCCTCACTTTATTTTATATCTACCTCTGCTACAGCACTGAGAGTATTGAACAACTTATATTTACTTAGGTATTTGACCTCCTATTAGACTGCAAAATCTTATTTATCTTTTACCACCAGTGCCTAGAACTCTATATGACTTTAAATATATTCTTGTGCATTGCATTATTTTGTGATAATTAAAGCAAGTACTTCTATTTCTGAAAGTCTTTGTTTTACTAGAACCCATTCTGATTTTATTCTTCTCCAAACTTATCTTGCTTTTACTCAGTAGTAGCTTGTAACAAATATGTATTGAATTCCTACTATGATAAACATGATAGCAAACACTTACATGGAGCTTATGTGCCAAATGATGTATGTATGTATGTATGTATGTATCTATCTATCTATCTATCTAATCTATCTATCATATATCATCTATCTATGTTAATTTGATGTATTCATTTGACTGGACCTCAGCTAAGGGAATCCTAGACAGCAGATAAAATATTATTTCTGGGTGTGTCTCTGAGGGTGCCTCCAAAACAGATTAGCATTTGAATCAGCAGACTGAGTAAAGAAGATCACCCTCACCGATGTGAGTGGGTGTCATCCAATTTTTTGAGGGCCTGAGTAAAACAAAAAGGACTACGGGTAATAGCCAATTCTTTCTCTCGAGGTGAAACATCCATTTTCTGTTGATCTCAGAAATCTCTGCGCTCTGGTCCTCCCATCTTTGGACTCAGACAGAGATGTACCCCATCAGCTGCCTTGGTTCTAAAGCATTTGGACTAAGGCTAAATTACACCTCAATGATCCCTGGTTCTCCAGCTTGTAAATAGCATGTAGTGGGATTTTTTAACTGTAGAATTGCATGAGCCAATTTTTATAAATATCTATTTATGTATCTCTGTATCTATCTCCTGTTTCTGTTTATCTAGAGAACCCTAATACACATCAAGTATAATCTATCGGGGGTGTGTGTGTGTGTATTTAATATCTCAGTATCTATGGGTAACTATTATTACTATTCCCATCTTCTAAATGTAAAAAATGAGGAAAACAGAGATTAAGGAACTCACCTGAAATCACACACAGTAAATTGGCAGAAACAAGATTATGAACTAGATAATCTATTTCCAAAGCCTGTGTTCTTAGTCATTACTCCATATTGCCTCTCTTTGAACGAGGAATGTATGTATATGTTTTGTTAATCTTTATAATAATTTTAGGCTGGGCTTGGTGGCTCACACTTGTAATCTCAGTACTTTGAGTGGCGAAGGTGGGTGGATCACCTCAGGTCAGGAGTTTGAGACCAACCTGACTAACATGGTGAAACCCCATCTCCACTAAAAATACAAAAATTAGCCAGGCATTTGTGGCACACACCTGTAGTCCCAGCTACTTGGGAGGCTGAGGTAAGAGAATTGTTTGAACCTGGGAGTCGGAGGTTGCAGGTGAGCCTAGATTGTTCCACTGCACTCTAGCCTGGGTAACAGAGTGAGACTCTATCTCAAAAAAAAAAGAAATAAAAAAAATTATACTATTGTTATTACTAACCCCATTTAACCAATAAGAAATAGAAATTCAAAGGCATTAGGTAACCCACCCTCAAATCTCACATCTAGTAATTTTCTAGGGTTAGAATTTGTGTTCTTTTAACATGTTTTAATTTCATGTCTAATACTCTTTCTATGTTGTATCATAGATTTTAGGTATTTTCTATTTCATACCTTTTCATCTGTTTCTTCCAACTAGATTTTAAATGTCTTATAGAAAATTATATATATAATATTGGTATATCTTTCTCAACATTAATAATAATTACTGGCATATAAAATTAACAATAACTGTTGCCCTATTAATTAATATTAAATGGGGCTTGCAGAAGTAATTATGCGCCCATGCATGTCAAAAAGCTGGAACATGAGGAAGGTACAAAGATGAAGATATGCACTATGCCAATGGAATTTTAAGTAAGATGTAACTAAAGATTTGTTTTGAAAATGTATGACTTTGGGTTACTATTCACACACCATAAAATTGAGAAGTAATTTGGTCTTGTGGGTAAAACACAAGAAAAGTCAAGAATTGTGGGCTCTGCTTTAAATATAATTACTATGTGACTTTCTTCACATAACTTCTTAGTCTATGAAATGGGGATAATTTAAATGTTGTCAAAAAGAAGGAGCAAATTTTCCACTGAGTTGCCCGTATAAAAAAGCGTTAGACAAATATCCATTACTCATAAGAAGCTTAAGCCATCTAGCTCTTTGCTACTCAAAGTGTGTCCAGAAACCAGCAGCATTAGCATTATTTTGGAGCTTGTTAAAAATGCGGAATCCCAAGCCTTAACCCGCCACCTATGGGATAAGAATCTATAATTTGAAGAAAATCCGCAGGTGATACACATACACATAACTGATATGCAAGATTACTTATACCTCAGTTTCAATATATACCCCTTGACTTTTCTAACCTCCCAAACTCTACAACCCTCCATCAACTTGTTTCATCTTTCTTTTGTTCGTAAGCATAGGTTTGGTCTTATCAACCATTTTGTTATTGTTGTAAGAATACTCCACAAGATTTCCTTGAGGCCAGTAGTGAGAGGTGACAGCCTGCTGGCAGCCCTCGCAGCCCTTGCTCACTCTGGGTGCCTCCTTGGCCTCGGCGCCCAATCTGGCCGCGCTTGAGGAGCCCTTCAGCCCGCCGCTGAACCATGGGAGCCCTTCTCTGAGCTGGCAAAGGCCGCAGCCGGCTCCCTTGGCTTGCAGGGAGGTGTGGAGGGAAAGGCACGGGCGGGAACGGGGGCTGCACGCTGTGCTTGCGGGACAGCTAGAGTTCCGGGTAGGCGTGGGCTTGGCGGCCCGCACTCAGAGCAACCGGCCGGCCCCGCCGGCCCAGGCAGTGAGGGGCTTAGCACCCAGGCCAGCAGCTGCGGAGGGTGCGCTAAGTCCCCCAGCAGTGCTGGCCCACAGGCGCTCCGCTCGATTTCTCGCGGGGCCTTAGCTGCCTCCTTGCTGGGCAGGGCTGGGACCTGCAGCCCGCCATGCCTGAGTCTCTCCCCCCATCCCCACCTCTTGCAGGGCCTGAGCCTCCCTGACAAGTGCCACCCGTGCTCCGTGGTGCCTGGTCCCATCAACTGCCCAAGGGCTGAGGAGTGTGCGTGCACAGCGCGGGACTGGCAGGCAGCTCTACCTGCGGCCCAGGTGCCAGATCCACTGGGTGAAGCCAGCTGGGCTCCTGAGTCTAGTGGGGACTTGGAGAATCTTTATGTCTAGCTAAGGGATTGTGAATACACCAATCAGCACTCTGTATCTAGCTCAAGGTTTGTAAACACACCAATCAGCACCCTGTGTCTAGCTCAGGGTTTGTGGATGCACCAATCGGCACTCTGTATCTAGCTAATCCGGTGGGGACTTGGAGAATCTTTATGGCTACTTAAGGGATTATGAATACACCAATCAGCACTCTGTGTCTAGCTCAGGATTTGTAAATGCACCAATCAGCACTCTGTATCGAGCTAATCCAGTGGGGAGGTGGAGAACTTTTGTGTCTAGCTCAGGGATTGTAAACGCACCAATCAGCACCCTGTCAAAATGGACCAATCAGCTCTCTGTAAAACAGACCAATTGGCTCTCTGTAAAATGGACCAATCAGCAGGATGTGGGTGGGGCATGATAAGAGAATAAAAGCAGGCTGCCCAAACCAGCAGTGGCAACCTACTTGGGTCCCCTTCCATAGTCTGGACGGTTTGTTTTTTGCAATAAATTTTGCTGCTGCTCACTGTTTGGGTCCACGCTGCCTTTAAGAGCTGTAACACTCACCGCAAAGGTCTACAGCTTCACTCCTGAAGCCAGCGAGACCGGGAAGGTACCAGAAGGAAGAAACTCCGAACACATCTGAACATCAGAAGGAATAAACTCCAGACGCGCCGCTTTTAAGAAATGTAACACTCACCGTGAGGGTGCGTGGCTTCATTCTTGAAGTCAGTGAGACCAAGAACCCACCAATTCCGGACACAGTAGTATGTAGTGTTCTTATTTCATATTTTCCCTATTGAGATTCACATGTCTAGTAAGTTTTTAAAAATTAATTTGGGGTTAAAGTTATTAATTTACTATGCGGTATTGGGCATTATAGTTTGTTTTGAACTCAATTTGGAAATTTAATGGAGATAGTGAACTAGAATTTCTGAGGTCCCTTTTGGTTTCTGATTATGTGTATCATATTTTCTATTATAAAGCCAAGCCACAAGATCAGACACACATGAATACAATAGCCCTCTGAAAATCAGAACCTTTCTGGAATGTCCAGGCAAGGCACAGGATGTCACAACTTATAGAGGTAGTAGAAAATTAACATACGTACCAGGCCACTCTGAAACTTGACAGTGACTGACTTCTAATAGGAATCCCCAACCAGTAAAGCAGTAATATAAGTAGAGGTACAGATTATCATGAAGTATTTTATTAAAATTATGCCCTTGTCTTTGCATCTATTTTTTATTCTATTTTATTCTACTAAAACAAGCCAATTTACTGTTTATATAAATACATGGATTTGAAGAATTTTTAGAAACATTAAAATTTTCATGATCCCGCTACATTTATAAAAAGCTTGACTACACGTCTACCGAAAGCCACACATAGGCTCAGTATAATAGAAAATGTCCAATATAAAACACAACCCCTATCAAATGTTATTTATTTAATTTTCCCCTATCACAAATATAATTTGTGTTCCTCCATAGCAAATAATTGTGTCAAACTACATCTTCTAAAATCAACCTCATTATTGCTACTTCTTAAAATCTACCCTTACCATAAAATAATAACAGAAGAAAACCCAAAATACACCCTGCATTTCTCTTTTATTTCTTAGGTAATAACTTCATGGTATATCTAGAGGTCTAAGCCAGAAGCATCAGAGTTTATAGTGGTGAGAACTGGGTAAGGCCTGGCATCTATCAGAGAAGAAAGCCATGGGTGGGAAACTATGCATGAGCCTTCATGAGTTGGAGTTCCTTGGGCTGCACAATCTAAACTTTTGTCTCTGCTTAGCTAAATCTTAATCCTTTTGATAACAGCAATGCAAGTTGCCATGTTTACCTGACTCCAAAACATGTTATGTTTCTACTGTGCTAAACTATACTTTCTATAAATAAAACTGCCTTGAAATAATCTTTAAACAGGTCAATCTTCATCACTAGTCTGAGGTCGGGTTCTCTAGGAAATAGACTTTGAGGCTCTAAGATTTTTATTCTAGAGGATTATTGGAAAGTACTCTTAAAAATAATTATTTGTGAAGGGGTGGAGTAGAGCAGTACCAAACACAGGAACTTACACAGGTATGCAATCACAATAGAGGGATCAGTAGATCCTACAGGAGCTGGGGAACTGGCTTAACCCTTCAGATTAAACATGAATCAAAGCCGGAAACCTGAATCAAAGCAAGCATCCCAATATGGGATGTGTGTATATCCCACATTGACTGGTAATTAGATGCAGGTTGCCCCCAGGAAAGAGTCATAAATTTGAGCAAGGCATCTCACCTCAACAGAAAGAAATTCCTAGACTGCTGCCATCAGCAAGCAACAAACTGGGAAAAATGAGAAGGGCATGTCTTAGTCTTAAAAGGGGGTGTAGGTGGTGGACCACAGTGTCCACTACAGTCTACTTGTTTTCCTGCTTTGGCCCACTTTCTCTATATAGAAAATTTGTCCATCTGGAAATAGTTTCTCCAAGGTTGTTGGTTTCATTCCTTGGGTTCTACCTTTGACTTCTTTTTTTTTTTTCTTTTCCAATTCTTATTCCTGAATAACCAATAAAGTCACTTCTTACTGCTTAAGATTCAATGCATATTCTTATGTTGGACTACTGGTCTTTTCAAACACTGTGAATGGCTGGGTATAACACTAGAAGCTCTTATTTAGGGACACTGATTGCTATGTTTTAGGGACACTCTTGACTGAGGCTGTAGTGCAGCAGCAGTCCATTTGTGTTTTGAACTCACATTCTGAGATGCCTTACCTGCGAAAAAGCTTGGACTTTTTCTTCCTCTGTGACTGGTCATAAGACAAAACTCCCCATCCACTGTGCAACCGTAGGTGTAACCTGAGATAAATGTACCCACTTCCTATTGATTACTAAGGGTCATTACCTGGCTTCGATTATTTGGGGATTCTATTATTCCCATTACTATGAGGAAATTCCTGTCTGTGATAGAATTTCCCACTATTAGTCTTGGTTTGCAGAGGAAAGCCACCAATGAGTTTCTCAATAACGCACATTCTGTTTTACCTAAGACATTCTTTATTGCTTTGGTAAAAGAATTGTCTTTTAAACCTGCCTTTGTTGTGTTCTGGCCATTTGTACTCTTTTCACTCTTGGGTGTCCATGGCTCCGAGCCATTGATCTGTTTTTTTTTTTTTTTTTAACTGCATCATCTTCTGTGCTAGTTACAACATTCTTACTATACATAGCTTTTCTCTAAGTCTCCAAGACTATTCGTAGCTTCATATACCTATGACTAGCTTCAAATGCTCTTATCAGGGTGTTAAATCTTATATCATGGAAAGTTGTTCTATATCCATAAATATAAAGATTGAGAAATAAGCTTTTCCTTAGCTCAATTAACCTTTCCTCCTCTCCCTTTGCATGGCATTCTCAGAACTAAGAATCCATACTGTCTACTGGTTCCTGCTAGTATATGTTGGCTAGACCTTTTGGCTACTTAGGTGTATGATAACTTTTCTCCTATAGATACAGCACCTATCTAGTAAGATTACATTATAATTCGATCCTAGGTATTGGTCTAGCAGCCAGGAAGGGAGGTAGGAATAGATCCTGAAGTGGATGCTTCTTGTCTTGCAAGGTAATAATCTCTGCATCATCTTTAACCAGTGAGAGAGCATTAGCCTTTAACCAGAGGAGTGGGCTACTTCTGCAGGCCCAGAAATTTTAGTACAATGTGGGATTTCAAAGTTTGTAAGCGCATTATCCCAGATCCTTTCATTACAAGTGTCAGAATCTCACTTCTTTCTACTCAAGATCCTAATCTTGGCAAAGCTGACTTGTGGGGGTTTGAGAATTTAATCATTTTTTGGGTTTCCATGACCTGTATAATTAAGTCCTTCACCTAATCCTCAATATTTTCTGCCCTTGAGATGCAGGAGATGGGACTGTTTTTATATGCTGTCAAGCAGGCCCTTTGTGGCTTTCACAGTTTGCCTTTAATTGGTGATTAAAAATTTCTAGTCTTTCATTACCTTTTCCAATTCATCAATAGCACCCAGCAAGGGCTATTCAATTGCATAGACCTTATATTTGTTATTCCTTCGAACCTCCTAAATACCTGAAGTAGTATACTAGCCAGTGCATTATCTTCCATGGTATCCCATCCCAGATCACCAAAAAGTTTTAGCAGTGACAGGGGTTGTAAGAACTCCATTTATCATTTCACCACCAACTGAAGAGTGACCAACTCTAAAACTCTATTTTAAAATATGATTTCTAGGACTATTTCAAGAACCAATTATCCTAAATTTTCTTTCCAAGGATACAAATTATTAAGCGTGTGTGTGTGTGTGTGTGTGTGTCTGTATGTATGCATGCATAGGAGTTATTGGAGAGTGTTTGGGAAAATAATACCTGAATGGGAGATGGAGAAGCAGGTTTGGGCAGAGAGAGAAGTTAAACTGTACTGTAGTTGCAGCAGAAGTCTCAGGTTATCCCATAGAAAACTCTTGAGCTGGAAGAGTCCTTCAAAGTTATGTTGAATTAAGGCAAGAAGATCAAACCTTTGCATTTCCCATGTTAACTAATCATTTTATGTGGGCTTCCCCAGAGAGAAAGCAACTTTAGTTGTGACAACTCACTTCAGCTGAAAGCAATTCCTGCGAAGGACTCAGATATAACAATTTAGCAACCAATACCCCTGGCAGCGCACAGCTCTAAAGATGAAATGTTAAATGCATCAGTAAACACTTGAATTCTTAAGAGGAGATCTGGGCAGCATACCACAGCATCAACTGCAGGAAACAATGTGATAGAAACTAATTTATGCAGTATGATAGAAAAACCTTAGATTTTAGGTATGCAAACATACCTAAACAGGTAGAAATCCAATTTTTTACCCATGAATTGACATTATTAAACTTTATCACCAAAGTGAGGAGGACATTTAAAAATAATTCCAATACCAGTTCTTTTTCTTTATACTGCTACTATATTTTTCTAATTTCATTTATAAAGTGTATTCATCCATTTTCATGCTGCTGATAAAGACATACCCAAGACTGGGGAATTTACAAAAGAAAGAGGTTTATTGGACTTACAGTTCCACGTGGCTGGGGAAGCCTCACAATCATAGTGGAAGGCAAGGGGAGCAAGTCACATCTTACGTAGATGGCAGCAGGCAGAAAGAGACAGCTTGTGCAGAGAAACTCTGGTTTTAAAACCAGATCTCATGAGACCTACTCACTGTCATGAGAACAGCACAAGAAAGACCTGTCCCCATGATTCAATCATCTCCCACATGGGAATGGTAACTACAAGATGAGATATGGGTGGGAACACAGCCAAACCACATGGTTCTGCCACCGGCCCCTCCCAAATCTCATATCCTCACATTTCAAAACCAATCATGCCTTCCCAAGAGTCCCCTAAAGTCTCAACTCATTTTAGCATTAACTCAAAAGTCCACAGTCCAAAGTTTCATCTGAGACGAGGCAAGTCCCTTCCACCTATGAGCCTGTGAAATCAAATGCAAGTTCATTATTTCCTAGATATAATGTGAGTACAGGCATTGGGTAAATACAGCCATTCCAAATGGAAGAAATTGTCCAAAACAAAGGGGCTACAGGTTCCATGCAATTCTGAAATCCAGTGAGGCAGTCAAATCTTAAAGCTCCAAAATGACCTCCTTTGACTCCATGTCTTACATCCAGGTCACGCTGACACAAGAGGTGGGTTCCCATGGTCTTGGGCAGTGCCACCGCTGTGGCTTTGCGGAGTACAGCCTCCTTCCTGGCTGCCTTCATGGGCTGGTGTTGGGTGTCTGGGGTTTTTCCAGATGCATGGTGCAAGCTGTCAGTGGAGCTACCATTCTGGGGTCTGGAGGACAATGGCTGTCTTTTGACAGCTCCACTAGGTGGTGCCCCAGGAGGGACCCTGTGTGGGGGCTCTGACCCCACATTTCCCTTTCGCATCACCCTTGCAGAGGTTCTTCATAAGGACCCTGCCCCTGCAGCAAACATCTGCTTGGACATCCAGGTGTTTCCATACATCTTCTGAAATCTAGGCAGTGGTTCCCAAACCTCAATTCTTGGTCTGCTCACTTGTAGGCTCAACACCACATGGATGCTGCCAAAGCTTAAGGTATGCATCCTCTGAACCCACAGCCTGAGCTGTACCTTGGCCCCTTTCAGCCATGGCTAGAGCAGCTGGCATTCAGGGCACCAAGTCCCTAGGCTGCATACAGCACAAGGACCCTGGGCCTGGCCCATGGAACTACTTTTTCCTCCTAGGCCTCTGGGCCTGTGATAGGAGGGGCTATTGCAAATGTCTCTGACATGCCCTGGAGACATTTTCCCCATTGTCTTGGCGATTAACATTGGGCTCCTTGTTACTTATGCAAATTCCTCCAGCCAGCTAGAATTTCCCCTCAGAAAATGGGATTTTCTCTTCTATTGCATTGTCAGGCTGCAAATTTTCCAAACTTATATACTCTGTTGCCTTTTTTAAACTGAACGCCTTTAATAGCACCCAAGTCACCTCTTGAATGCTTTGCTGCTTAGAATTTCTTTCAACAGATACCCTAAATCATCTCTCTCAAGTTCAATGTTCCACAAGTCTCTACGGCAGGGGCAAAATGTTGCCAGTCTCTTCACTAAAACATAACAAGAGTCACCTTAGCTCCAGTTCCCAACAAGTTCTTCATCTCCATCTGAGACCACCTCAGCCTGGACTCTATTATTCATATCGCTATCAGCATTTTGGTCAAAGCCATTCAACAAGTCTCCAGAAGTTCCAAACTTTTCCACATTTTTCTGTCTTCTTTTGAGCCCTCTAAACTGTTCCAGCCTCTGCCTGTTACCCAGTTTCAAATTCGCTTCTACATTTTCAGGTATCTTTTCAGCAACGCCCCACTCAACTAGTACCAATTTGCTGTATTAGTCTGTTTTCATGCTGGTAATATAGACATACCTGACACTGGGCAATTTACAAAAGAAAGAGGTTTATTGGACTTACAATTCCACATGGCTGGGGAGGCCTCACAATCATGGCAGAAGGCAAGGAGGAGCAAGTCACATGTTGCATGGATGGTCGCAGGGAAAAAGAGAGAGCTTGTGCAGAGAAACTCTTGTTTTTAAAACCATCAGATTTTTTTTTTTTTTTTTAATTATTATACTTTAAGTTTTAGGGTACATGTGCACAATGTGCAGGTTAGTTACATATGTATACATGTGCCATGCTGGTGTGCTGCACCCATTAACTCATCATTTAGCATTAGGTATATCTCCTAATGCTATCCCTCCCCCCTCCCCCGACCCCACAACAGTCCCCAGAGTGTGATGTCCCCCTTCCTGTGTCCATGTGTTCTCATTGTTCAATTCCCACCTATGAGTGAGAACATGTGGTGTTTGGTTTTTTTGTCCTTGCGATAGTTTACTGAGAATGATGATTTCCAATTTCATCCATATTCCTACAAAGGACATGAACTCATCATTGTTTATGGCTGCATAGTATTCCATGGTGTATATGTGCCACATTGTCTTAATCCGGTCTATCATTGTTGGACATTTGGGTTGGTTCCAAGTCTTTGCTATTGTGAATAATGCTGCAATAAACATACGTGTGCATGTGTCTTTATAGCAGCATGATTTATAGTCCTTTGGGTATATACCCAGTAATGGGATGGCTGGGTCAAATGGTATTTCTAATTCTAGATCCCTGAGGAATCGCCACACTGACTTCCACAATGGTTGAACTAGTTTACAGTTCCACCAACAGTGTAAAAGTGTTCCTATTTCTCCACATCCTCTCCAGCATCTGTTGTTTCCTGACTTTTTAATGATTGCCATTCTAACCGGTATGAGATGGTATCTCATTGTGGTTTTGATTTGCATTTCTCTGATGGCCAGTGATGGTGAGCATTTTTTCATGGGTTTTTTGGCTGCATAAATGTCTTCTTTTGAGAAGTGTCTGTTCATGTCCTTCACCCACTTTTTGATGGGGTTGTTTGTTTTTTTCTTGTAAATTTGTTTGAGTTCATTGTAGATTCTGGATATTAGCCCTTTGTCAGAGGAGTAGGTTGCGAAAATTTTCTCCCATTTTGTAGGTTGCCTGTTCATTCTGATGGTAGTTTCTTTTGCTGTGCAGAAGCTCTTTAGTTTAATTAGATCCCATTTGTCAATTTTGGCTTTTGTTGCCATTGCTTTTGGTGTTTTAGACATGAAGTCCTTGCCCATGCCTATGTCCTGAATGGTAATGCCTAGGTTTTCTTCTAGGGTTTTTATGGTTTTAGGTCTAACGTTTAAGTCTTTAATCCATCTTGAATTAATTTTTGTATAAGGTGTAAGGAAGGGATCTAGTTTCAGCTTTCTACATATGGCTAGCCAGTTTTCCCAGCACCATTTATTAAATAGGGAATCTTTTCCCCATTGCTTGTTTCTCTAAAACCATCAGATCTTGTGAGACCCATTCACTATCAGGAGAATAGCCCAGGAAAGACCTGCCCCCATGATTCAATCATCTCCTACCAGGTCCCTCCCCCAACACTTGGGAATTATGGGAGCTACAAGATGAGATTTGGGTGGGGACACGGAGCCAAACCATATCATCAAGTATATAATAAGCATCTTCTAGGCACTCTGTTATGTCAGAAAGATTCAGATAATTAAGAGCTGGACTTTGTTGTGAAAGAGTTTATAGTTTCATACGTACTTCCATGTAACGAAGCTCATTATGTATATGCCATAGGTAAAAAACTATGACCTTATTCTGATTCTTAAAGACTTATGTTAGCTGTTGTAAATATATACCACTGGAAATATTTTCCTTCAGAAAACATAAATAAAATTTCCCAACCATTTGTTTTCAACAAATAAAAAAATAAATTTGTACTTTGGAAAATGTGTGCTTTTTTAAACTCATAAATATGAAAACAAACAAGATAAGAAGCAAATGAGCTATTTCTTTCATATCCTAGGTTTATGGCAAAGATTAGAAAGGTGAAGAAGAGAAGAGTTCCTGAGAAATGGAGAATAGTATGCTTATGCTATGCTGGTAGTGATATGCATAAACTCCCTTTGATTACTAAATTTCTAAGATATTAGAATAAGAAGTACAGTAACCATATTTTATGTATGAAGTCTGGTTTGATTAGTAACCAATGTGCTCATTCAATCATTCACTGCAAGACCATAAATTCATTAGGGCAAGACCATGCTTGTTTTGTTTACTACTGTGTCTCAAACATAATACCTGTCACATCATGGGCATCCACTACACTTTTAATTATTAAAAGATTTATGGTGTATCAAAATGAAAGAGAACTATAAACCTTGTGTTCTAATACAAAATCTATTTTTGTTAACCCTTTCTGTCCTCCCAAAACTGTCTCACATATGGATGCCCAGTATTATATTCTAGTTACAACATTATTGTAACCCCATAGTGACATGAAGTATGATATCTACAACTTAAGGTCTAAGAAAGACTTCTTGAATAGATATGAATTTTCCCAAAATACATTATAATAAACAAATCTGTTAAGGGAAACCCTGATCAGACTGACCAGGCTTTTGTTATGTGGCTAAAGTTGAATTTATTCTTTGATATTTTGAATTATTCCTGCAGTGAAAGAAGCAAGGAAAATTAAAATAAGAGCATAGAATAAGAAGGCCAAAGCTACTAGAGAAGAAATGAATGTGAAGCTCCATAAATGTAATAATTACATCGACCCTCATCAAGTAGACGGTGCAGTCTAGTGAGGGGATTTGGGGCAAGATATTCTGCCCTAAATGGGGCTATATATTCACCAACAAGAAAAAGAGTAACTAGGTTTTTCATGAAACACTAAAGAACTACACTGAAATGGTTTAAGGGAAAACTAAACCAGGAACTCATTTTTCCTGTACAAAATGGACTATTCCTACAGGATTATCACAGTCCCTGCATCAAATAGTTATAGAATGACAAAGGCCAAAATGTATTCCATAGATAGAGCCAGCTCGAACAAAGTAAAAACATAAGAATCCAAAGATATAATGCCAGAAGGTCTTAAACTCTGGCTCCTCTATTTTTCCTATTTTCTGGCTTGTCATTTACGGCAAGAACAGTATCTCTGAGAGCTTCACATTCCTCATCTCTAAAATAGAATAAACCATACCATAAAAGAAAACAATTATCTCAAAGAGCCAAGGAGACAATAAATGCAAAAGTGCTTTGAAAACCGCAAATCTCCCACCTATATTTATAATTATTGTTATGGTAGAGAACTTCAAATTTTCCCTGGACTGATGAGGTTACAACTCTAGTGGCAGAGGCTCAGAATTAAATATAGCCTGGCAAAGGGAAATCCAAGCATTTCAAGCAGAAAGGTGTCTATGGACAGGAGAAATAAAAGCATCCATCTTTTTTTCTTTTTAATCTATCATGTCACCTGGAAAATCTTTCTATGGTGCTCTTTTTTTCTCTGTATTTGTTATATTTATGTTGATTTAAAAAATACATAATAGTAAATATAAAGCTTTGTATAAGGAAGAATCCTATCACATTGTTACACTACAGTAGATACACTTAAAACCAAAATAGCTGAAAGCATTAATGCAATAAAATACAATTATGCAGCTAAATTATTCCTTGAATTATTGATGCAATATTGACTCATTTAGTATCTATCATAACAAATGGACAGAATATACACTTACAGGTTAATATGCCCTACCAAGGGAAAAAATGCACAGCAGCCGAACCCATAAATTCAGTAATTTTATCACCCTATGTTTTATTAAAATCCATTAGATTCCTTCAGAGGCACAAGGTCAAAGAAGAACAAAAAAAGGTGTTCCATACTAGTTTAAACAAGTTTAAACAGATATAAAAACAATGGCAATTATGTTGTCTGTCATTTTAATTACCAACATCCATTCTCTGTTAATTGTCCTTAATGCAGAGATGTGGTTAAACAACAGAAACTCTTAATAGCTCAGGGAGTCTTTGTCCCTGATTATCTATCTCCACATGAATTGGCATTGCTTTGCTGGAAAATTTGATGCATTTACTATCTACCTGAGACATGCAAACAAACCAGATGTGCATGTAATTACCAATGATCCCAAAGATAATGCTGTATTTACAGTAATTGGAAAATTATTTTTGAAATACAGAAGGTTCTTACGTTCTCATTTTAAACAGTACCTAGGCCAGGCACAGTGGCTAACACCTGTAATCCTAGCACTTGGGAGGCTGAGGTGGGAGGATAGCTTGAGACAAGGAGTTCAAGATGAGCCCAGGGAATATGCGGTGACCCTGTCTCTACAAAATATTAAAAAATCAGCTGGGCATGGTAGCGTGCACTTGTGGTCCCAGCTATTTGGGAGGCTGAAGTGGGAGGATCACTTGAGCTGGAGAGATTGAGACTACAGCGAGCCATGGTCGTGCCACTGTACTCCAGGCTGGGCGGTAGAGTGAAACCTCGTCTCAAAAAACAAAACAGTACCTGTGTTAATGTGCTTTTGCACATTTTATATTTCTCCCTAGCTTGTGAGAACCTTGAGAATAGAGACCATGTCTTTAGCTCTTTGTAGAAGTCTTGGAGGTCCTGAAAATACACTAAATTCAGAGATAAATTAATATGTAAAAAAAGACTTAAAACATTAAATTCTAAGTTGTCAAATGAAAACAAAAAACAATATTACTTTCAGAATAAAAGCAGCCTAAATATCAAGTTAAATGCAATTTTTACAACATATTTAATTATGATAAAATACTGCCTCAAAGAGTAGCAGTGAATATCTTCAAATAAGGTCTTTTTGACCAAATATTCTTTGGATAAGTTGTCATGTAATGAGGTTCTGACTCTTGGTAGCTTTCCACTAAAATGTTGAACTTTACCCAGTTTCCAAATAATTGCTTTGAGTAAATAAGAGCTTTCTAAGTTCTTAAATGTACGAGAGAGTGTTTGGCGTTTCTGACATTTCAAGTGAATGCCTCAAACTTTCACAGAATTTTTAGGACTTGCTCTTTACCAATTCCATTTTATTTTATATTTTGGGGGTAAGGAGCAGGATTTGGCCATACATTACTAAATGAATCTATAAAAGGAAAGAGACAGGTAAATTGTTTCTTCCCCCTTTTTCCTTCAGGTTTAGTGTTTCTGCATTATACTGAATGGCACCTTAAAATAACAGAGTTGAGATGCAATAAACTGAAAACAAGTGTGGTTTTATTAAGGAAGACAACATAATTGTTTAAGTCATTTCATTTTACCCAGTAAGTCTCTGTCAATGTAAAAAGTGTCTTCAATAATGTCTGCTGGGGTGCATTGAGAATTCTGCACTACTCCCAGTATGCAGTATACAATATGATAGAAGGAATCCCTGTCATCCTTCATAGACTGGAGATGTTTGAGGGCTCCACGTGCAAGCCATTGCTTCTCAGAAAAGCAGATTTGTAATATACAAATGAGAATTTTCATTTTTTTTCTAGCTAATTATCAGAGAAATGGGGAGCACCAAATTTGATGATTTACCTATTGCACTTTGAGAACTCTGAGTACTTAGGGACTGGTTAGTATAGTGATTGATTGTTATATAAAGAGATATTTCAGTCAATTCTAAAGAGTTAATCATATGTTGGGGGGCAGGAAAATTTATCACATGATGGAAGATAAAAATAATTTAAGAAGGAAAAATAGTTCAGTAAAAGCGGGCAATGTGAACATAAATGAGCACCAAAAAAGGCTTTATGTACTTGACAGAGAAGAGCTGGGCTCAGAGTTATAAGCAAACTTTTTCATCATTTTCTCCTTCTACATGCCCTTTCTCCACCAACTCACGATTAGCATTAATAGATATATTTCAATAACTAACATTCTGAAAGATGTGAATTCATTTTAATTTCCAACAGTAGAGAGTAAGTTCCTTGAGAAAGTGTCTTTTATTTTTATTTTTGATGAATTTACTTGAACTGGATCAATATAGGAAAAGGGAGACTCATCTCGAATGGAGGACACAGTATAAGAAAAAAATATTTTCAGAGAGAATACACTTGCCTGCCTATTATGATCCCCTTTTATGCCCAGACTCATCCCGGGGAAGTTGGAAGTTGAGTGGGTATGATCCTAAAACAAAGATGCTGGGAGGGAGTGATTCATCACCAGGAAACTTTGATCTAACCTGAATAATACCTTCATGAAAGTAACTAAAAGAAAATGAAGATAAAGTAACCATGGAGCAGAAAACAGTGGGGGAAATTATGTTTTAGTACTTTGTGTTTCTGAGTAATGATTCTCAACATCCCTGAGCTTTCAGTTAAATTATGCTTAATATGTCTTTTCTTTTCCCAGATCACGTTGTTCATAGATCCCCCTCCCCACTTTGTCTCTATTTGTTGTCTATTCCAATTTAGTTTGCACAGGGTACATGATTAATACCCAATTTATGTCCTTCTCTGAAATGTTCGTGAAGAAAACAGAGATGCTCCCCAAAATGACCTTTGTTGAATCCCTTGATACCTTTCCCCCAAATGTATGTTTTAGCATTTACAAATCACTTTCCTTTTCTCTGCGCCTGCCAGATGGGTTTGAATCTCTGCGGTGGCTTTCTTCTCCAAACACCGCGGCCTAAAGGATCAAATAAAGTTCATAGTGGCTTATCTCAATTTTCCTGGGATAACTCACATTTCAAAATGAGAAAGTCAGAATAAATCAACAGCAGTAGCAAGCAGTTATGAAGGTCTCTATTCAGGGCAGTCACTTCCTTGTCTCTATCTACTACAAAATGCATTTGAGGCATGGTCTCAAGGACATAGTTGGAGGTGGGGGGTCAGCAGTTGAAGGCATGATGGGGGTGACTAACAGGTGAGTATAACACCACATCCGAGAAATGCAAGACTGTGAAGGACTTATTAACTTATTACATTTTCTGGTTGTGGAATTGTTATTGTGGATGTTATTACAGCTGGAGGTTGGGGGCTGGGAGGAGGCAGAAACTGGAACCAGAATACCTTACATAAAGACTATCTGAGAAGTCAATGACTGAGCAGGAAAGAGGTACACATTGTGATCATTTTTGTGTTACTGTTATTGTTAATTATAACAACAAAATAGTTTTTATCATTTATTGGTGTTTCCTATTATGCTATGCAATTTAGACATATATCCTACAACTCATGCAACCCATAAATTATATTATGATTATGACCATTTTAAAGACATGAAAACTATCCTGTTAATGGCCACACAGAACAAGGTTTCAAATTATGTCTTTAATATTAAGACATCTATTTCATAAACTATATATTATAAACAATTGCAGCTTGCTATAGCATTACTCTCCCACCAGTCCCTATTTAACAAATACGTATTACTTGCTTTCCCTAAAGTTGTGCAGTGTGATGTTAGAGAACAAGACCTTAGGAAAGTCCCTTAATTTATTACATCCTCTATTTGTCTGTTAAAGTGAGGTAAGAGTGTCTGTCTCATAGGCTGGATATAAGGATTTAATGAGTTAACCCAGAAAAGCAGTCAGAACAGTAGTCAACACATTGAAGACATTCCATAAATCATTACTGTCATGGACGAGGCCCTAAACCAGCGGAAGGTGCCTGGAGGTAGGGGCTGTAATAAGATAGTCTTGTCTTCAATCTGGTTGTAGTTGGAAGAAAGTCCGATATATGAACAACTATTTTCTTTTTTGAGATGGAGTGTTGCTCTGTCAGTGTGCAGTGGCGCGATCTCCACTCACTGCAACCTCCAACTTCCAGGTTCAAGCGATTTTCCCACGTCAGCCTCCCGAGTAGCTGGGATTACAGGCTCGCGCCACTACGCCCAGCTAATTTTTGCATTTTGGTAGAGATGGGGTTTCAACATGTTGGCCAGGATGGTCTCAATCTCCTGACCTTGTGATCCGCCTGCCTCAGCCTCCCAAAGTGCTGGGATTACAGGCGTGAGCCACCATGAACAACTATTATTTGCAGTAAGAGAGTGAATGAAATAAATACTAAAGAAAGATTCAAAGAAGGATTACAGGTGAGCTGATTAAAGTTAGCTTATTGTCAAGAAGGATGAAGGAAGGGCCTAAGTTGCAGCAAATGTCGACATGCTGGCTTAGATTTTTGAAAGAGGAAAAAATATTTGCTGTTATGTGGTGGTCTAGCTCCTTCATTCACATAATCCTCAGAAGTAAGTATCTTCATTCTTATTTTGTGGGTAAGGAAACTTAGACTCAGGGTAAAATACCTTTCTAAGGCTTTATAACATGTAATTACATAACGGCTAATCACTTTTGAATAAGGTCTGCCTCACTCTAGAGCCTATGTTTTGTCTTTTTAAAAAATTTATTTTCTATTGATACATAATAGATGTACATATATTCAGGATACGTGTGACAATTTTTTTAAATCCATATAATTCGTAATGATCAAATCCCTATAATTGGGATATCCATCACCTTAAGCGTTTGTCTTTATGCCAGAAACATTCAAATCATTCTCTTCTGGCTATTTTAAAATATACACTACATCACTGTAAACTATATTCACGCTACTGATCTATCAAACACTAGGAAGTTGCCCTGTCTTGATCTGCACTCTTTTATAGTAAGTATCCTTGCAGGTGTGTGTGTGTCCTGAACTATTGAAAGGCTTCATGTGCTACTAGACTAGAGCACAACTTGGCTAGGGGTAAACAAATGTCCTGTGAAGGAGAGCCATAGGATTCAGAAGGGAATTGAATGAAAACTTACATTCTAGGTATAAAAACAAAAAGCAAATTCATTGTACAACTGTATCCAATCTCTTGATTGGAGTGTCAATGGAAAATGCACAGCCTGGAGCTATAGGAGCCTAGTGTGTTAGGCAGCTGTCAGTCCCAATGCTGGCTGCTGCCCCTCCCGCAAGGGGCTCTAAGGACTTAGATAGCAGACAGTCGCAGCTGTGGTGCTGGCCTCTCCACCCCCTCCAGCTCAGTAAGCTTAGGCAGATTCTAGTTGAGTGACTGTTGAGAATCTGCACAGCTCCATGATTGGGACCCCAAACCCTGGTGGCGTGGACTCATGAGTGGGATCTTCTGATCTGTGGGTTGCACAATTCTGTGGAAAAAACACAGTTTCCCAGGCTAGGTAGCACTCTCCCTCACTGCCTCCCTTGGCTGGAGGGTGGGGGCTCCCCTCTCCCATGTGGCTCTCAGGTGGGCCACCGCACCACACTGCTCTTGCATACCTCAATTGCTGGTGCAGGATTCACACACATCATAAGAATCTACTTATAATAGCATTAATTATGCATCCAATGTTGTGTATTTTAAAACTGATATAGTTAACAACTTAGCCCCTCAATTATTAGACATTTTTTCTATTTATTATGTGTACTGACAGTAAGACCAACTCAATGATTGTTTTTATGCCCACATAGTTCTTTCATATTTTTGAAAACATTTAGAGAGATATCATTTTGAAAGACCTTTCCCACCCCAGTTTGTATCTACCATATGATCTTGTTGTACTTCATAGTGTTTATTTCATATGGCATTTGTGTTCTTGGTGTGTGTGTATTTGTGTATGTGCGTGCATGCACATCTGGATATGTGTGCGTGCGTATCGACTTTCTACCCTGACTATAACAATGCTTGCTTCTTGAGGGCAGAGATTTTGCCTGTCTTTTCACTATTATATCCTCAATCACTCTTAACAATGCCAGGTATACGTTAGGTGTTTATAGGGATAATGAATTAATAAAATAATCGAATGAATAAGTAAATGGGTAGTTTTGGACAACTAATAGTTACTTTTTTATCTTTAACGGTAATATTTGGAATTAGTATTAATACTTTTTATACACTAAAATATATAAAATTTTGAAGTATAATGTATTATATTATTTCTAAAACTTTTTAAAAAATAATATATAGAAAAATAGAAAGGGAACATTTCTCATTGCCAGCATTCAAAATAAATATAAGGTTTCCATGGATTTTATTTTATTTCTGTTCTTTTTTGTTCACACAAATTTACATAAAATTGTGAGTTAATTAGCATATAATATACATACAAGCTAAATCTGTAAGCTTATTTCGCTTCATGTAGTGGATATATTCACAAAGAAATATTTCAAAGACTGTTCTTACATTAGGTATAAATAGTATTATGTACATCTTATTGAATTTATGGTTTTTTTGTGCTGCACTCAGGAAAACAAGCTGAAGGCGTCTCACTACCAACAAAGGAAGGTTAAAAAGCTAAGCATGGAGAATGTTATTTATATGTATTTTAATTGTTGTAGAAAAATATAACCATATATCTGCATGCTACACTGAAAGCTTTATGAAATGAAAAGGTTTTTAAATGCCTGTTTCAAGGTGAACCGTGTCATGCTATTTCAACCAAAATATCTTTTTGGGTCCATGGTGCAGTGCAAAGATGCCAATAAAATTTTTTGCTCACAGAAACTCATGGGGAAATATAATAATATATGAGCTCTTAGAGATATACTCTAGCCTCTCTAATATTATGAACAAACAAAAATATCTCTCAATGTCAATATTCCCTCTTTGCTGGAAAGTATTTTTAGAAGGGAAAGAAAAATTATTTTCAATAATTATTTAAAAAGCATAGTATGATAGTCCCTTCTTATCCATGGTTTCACTTTCAGCAGTTTTAGCTACTCATGGTCAACTGTGGTCTGAAAATATTAAATGGAAAATTCCAGAGATAAACAGTTCATGAGTTTTAAATTTCACACTATTTTGAAATCTCAGGTCATCTCACTCTGTCCTGCCCAGGGCCTGAATCATCCCTCTGTTCGACATCTTAATGCTGTAAATGCTTCCGACCCATTAGTCACTTAGAAGCCATTTTTGCGATCAGATTGACTGTTATAGTATCTGAGGGCTTGCGTTCAAGTGACCCTTGTTTTTACTTAATAATGTCCCCAAAGCACAACAGTGGTAATACCAGCATACTGTTATAATTGTTCTATTTTGTTTTTCCTATTGTTAATCTCTTACTATGCCTGATTTATATATTATACTTGATCATAGGTTTGTATATACAGAAAAGAAACATAGTATTGTAGGGTGTGGTATTATCTGTTGTTTCAGGCATCCATTGGGGGTCTCGGAATGTATCTCTCATGGACAAGGTGAAGGTAGTATAATTTAGCAGTGTAGAAAGAGCAGTTCTTGAGATCAGACAGACATTTAAACTCTGGCTTGAAAATCAGAGCAAGTTATTTATCTTTCCAGGCCCCAATTATCTCATTTCTAAAACAGAAAATAATGCCCCTTCATTCGTTCATGAGTTGATTATGAGGATTAAATGAAAAATATACATAAAGTACATAGCAGACTACTTGGCACATGATAAGCACTCCATAACTGGTAATCCTAAACTGACATTCAATGATGAAGTCTCCTCATGAGGTAACAGAGACAATCCTACATAGCGCAACTGATCCCCAGGTTATCAAAAGAAGCCAAGTCACTACACCAATATAGTCATTTGGAAAGCTACATATATTTGCAAGGCACCAACATTTTTTGTATTAGTGATACTGTAATTGAAAATAACCACCAGAAGATAAAAAGATTCAAGCTAAACAAACTTAAAGTCAAAAATAAATAGTCTTTTTAATTCAAATAAAAATTTCACAGGCAGTTGTAACTTTAAATATAGCTTGATGTGTGTCTCAAAATCTAGCATCAAGAGGGAAAATGGTATGCCTTGCCCTATCCAAAAATCAGCAACTTAAGATTTTATTGATTCCTAATTGGCTTGGACTAGGGTCAACCCTTTCCTGACCCAATCACTGTGACATGTGGCATAGGAGACTCTTACTGGATCATTGCACTTCACATGACACATTTGGACCTTCATGTACTGAGAGACAAATAATGGTAGTACCTTAAACTTACCACACTTCCCCACCTCTGTCAAACTAGGGTGCAACTCTCAAGAGCAGAGTAAACAAGTATTTCAGTGGCAGACAATGGATTTCTACTCTAAGGGCCCAAATAAACCTAATGTAGATAATATAGATTATTTGTAAATTCATTATGAGATTCAGATCCATAATGGAAGACATTTCTGTTTTATTGAAAGTTCAATAATCTTTATCTGAATCCCATGTGAATTTCATCATTAGCATTTAGCAAAGGCTAGCTAGCATTACACTCCCAAAGTCAAACAATAATATTAAATTATCTCTTTTTATAATACTAACCATTGACCTGCTTCTTTCCTCCTTTCCCACCTCTGTTCTTTCTTTCATTTCATCCTCCCTTCATTCTTTCTCTCAAACATGTATTGACCATCCCACATGCACATCTCTCACACAAACTGATAAAAATACATTGCTTTCTTTCCCTAATGAAGTTTGTGTTCTTGTTGGAAAACCACAACAAACGTGAGTATGAAGTATTATAGAAAAACAGTGCTGGTTAGAACCAGACAGGCATAACTGTGGGCTGTAGTAATAATGCCATAATGGAATTAAAACAGGGCGTGGAGGCAAAACCCCTGAATCATATTCCTAGTTCTGCCTTTCAGCAATGTGTGAATTTTAGAAAGTCATATAAGCTCTCAGAGCCTCCAGCTTTTCATCCATATAGTAGAGACGATATTGCCTGCCTCAGAGAAATGTTGTGAGAATCAAATGAACAGCATGTGAAAGTGCTAACAGCACTCTTGGACACATAACTGCCATCACCATGTTTCTAAATAAAGTATTTTGGGTTTTCATAAGAGGCAGAAACATTTCAAGCTAGAATCAGGGAATACTTCATGGGGTTGACTTTAAAATTAATAGAATTGGATAGCACTTATGGAAGGGAAAGACTTGTCTGGTTATAGGGAGAAAAGAAGCAAAACAATGGAAAAGAGAATCTGCCCTTAAGAAAATATAGATCTTCAGGATGTGCGGTTTTAAAACTCTAGTCTCAGTCCCTTCATTACCTGTTGACCACTGATCTGCTCTGTCATGAGATGCTCATTTTCTACAATTCTCTGTAAAACTAATTATATAACACTTGTGGTCTGATTTTTCTTAGCATAATTATTTTGAGATTCATCAATGATGTAGCAATAGTCTTTTCATTTTTCTTGTTGAGTACTATTCTGTTGTATGAATGTGCTACAGTTTGTTTACCTATTAACTTTTTGATAGACATTAGAGTTAGTCCTGATTGTTTGGCTTCCAAATAGAAAAGTTATGAACATTCATATATAATTATTTATAATAATATATATTTTCATTTCTCTTGAAAAAATACCAAGGAGTAAAATTGCTGGATCATACAGTAGTCATGTATTTAACTTTTTAAGAAATTATTCTCTAAAGATACTTTTTCAATTTACAATGCCTATTCATATTTATCAGTAATTTAAATTTTAGCCATTCTAAGAGGAATGCAGTACAAAACTACATTTTCTTAATGACTGCTCTTGTTAAACACCCTTCATAGGCTAAAAAGCCATCTATTTTCCCTGGTGAAGTGTCTGTCCAAATATTTCATGCATTTTATATTGGGTTATTTGTTTTATTATTGTGTTTTGAGGCTCCTTTATGTATTCTGATATGACTTATTTTTTATTTATTTATTTATTTTTGAGACGGAGTCTTGCTCTGTCTCCCAGGTTGGAGTGCAATGGCGCGATCTCGGCTCACCGCAACCTCCGCCTGCTGGGTTCAAGCGATTCTCCTGACTCAGCCTCCCAGGTAGCTGGGATTACAGACATGCGCCACCATGCTCGGCTAATTTTGTATGTTTACTAGAGACAAGATTTCTCCATATTGGTCAGGCTGGTCTCAAACTCCTCACATCAGGTGATCCGCCCGCCTCGGCCTCCCAAAGTGCTGGGACTACAGGCATGAGCCACTGTGCCTGGCCACGATATGACTTCTTTATCAGGTATATGATTTGCAAATTTTTTGCTACCAGTCTTGTGGCTGATCATTTTATTCTCTTAATATCTTTTGACGAGCTGAAGCCTTCAACCTTTATTAAGTGCAATTCTTCATATTATCCTTTCATGGGTCATGCTTTTATCATATCTGAGAAAACTTTGCCTAATCCAAGATCACAAAGGATTTCTTCTATGTTTTATTCCAGAAGTATAACAATTTCATGTTTCACATTTAGGTCTACACTTTCACTCACATGTTATCTATAAATTTCGTATAAAGTATGGATTAAAGCATTTTTAAAAAAATTTGTTTTGCAAATGGATAACCAATTGTTCAAAACATCAGTTGCTTAAATATATGTAAATCTATCAGTTGCTTATAAATGTGCAAATATATTCTGTCAATTGATCTATTTTTCTATTCTAATGCCAATACAAACTATCTTAATTACTGTCACTTTTAATGGGTCTTGAAATTTGGTAGTATTAGTTTTCTGACTTTATTCCTTTTCAAATTAGACTTATTCAAATTATAAGTCCTTTGAATTTCCATATTAAATTTAGACAAAGTTTTAAATTCCTACTAAAAATTCTAATCAAATTTTAAAGAGTATTGCATTATATTTTTGGAGCTATTAGTGGTATTAACATAAAAAATGTTTAGTCTTCCAACACATGAACACTGGGTCTTTCCATTTAAAGCCTGTTTTAATTTCTCTCAGTGGTATCGTGTAGTTTTCAATGTACAGGTATTTCAAACCTTTCATCAGATTTCTAAGATTTTCATCTTCGATGCTAGTATACATAAGAAAGCAATTGATTCTTTGTTTATGTATCATGTATTCTGACACTTTTAAATTTACTTAGTTTCTGAAGTTTGTTTTTGTAGATTCCATTGGATTTGCTCTACAGACAATTCTGTTGCCTATAAATAAAAAATAATTTTACTTATTCTTTCAGGTGGATTTAAAAAATTTTTTTCTTGTCATATTACACTGACTAAAACCTTTAGTTAAGAAATAGAAATGCTGAGAACAAACACCCTTCTCTTGCTCATGATTTCAGGAGGAAAGCATTATGTCTCTCTGGAAGATAAATTTGGTGCCTGATTCTCCACCTTAGCCAGAAGCCAAAAACTAGGCAGACTTCCTTATACATGACTATTCATCAGCATCCAGCACAGTACCTAACTCTTAACAAGCACACAAAGTATGCTTCATATCTTTAAAATTAATACATAAAAATCACTCTATGAGTTGTAAAATGGATGAACTTGACATGTTAGCAATAGGTTGGAGATTTTTTTAAAATGATAGCATATCAAACAAGCAAGACTTATTCTAATGGAGCAACACTAGAACTGGAGAAAATGGAGCAAATGTAAAAGATGTTGCATGAAAAAAAAATCTTCATAATGTATTGCCTGGGTTGACCTTCTGAAGAGAAACAGGAGAGGAGACCACGGGGCCAAGTTTTGTACCATGCCCTAAAAGAAGTGACCCAAGAAGTCAGACCTTGCTTTTAGAAAAATTAATTAGTTAATAAATAAAAAGCATGTGAAACCTCCAGAAAGGGAAAGAAAATTTGGTGTCTGGAAAATGGCAAGTCCTACAGCACTAGTACAAAAGGTAAGAGAGCAGATGCAGGAGACAGGGAGAAGAAGTGGGAAAGACAGATTGGCCCAGACAGTGAAAATCATAGCTAGCAATGCAGTGGCATTTGAAGTATATCCTGTAGGCCAGTGGTTCTCAACCCTATCCATACATCAAAATCATCATTGGAGATTTAAAAAAAAATGTGCATGCCTAAATCTGACTCTGAGAGTTATTTCTGTAGTAGTTCTGGTTCTAATGTTTTAAAATCTTAATAGGTGGGCTTGAATGCAGCCAGATTTTTACGTCAGAAAAGTACAAAATTGCTACAAAAATAAAACAACAAACGTGTTTAAATACTTATATTGTGTACCTTTTCTAGCTTCTCATGGAGTTACAGAGTTTGAATAAAAACTTTGAAACTTACTCAGTGCAAGAATGTTCTCTAAAGTATTCCCAATAGCTATTTATTCAAAAATTTATTGAACTGATATATTCTGGGTATAATACTGGTCATTTGCTTCACATTATATGATTTCAGATAATTATAGTTCTTTGGATGGTGGGACACAAAGACTTGAAGAGACAAAGGACAGAACTCTTTCTTACTGCCATCTCCAAATGAGATAAGGCTACTGTGCAAGACCACATGTCCAGTTACACACCAGTATAGCATAATAGCAAGCTGGGATTTTAGGACATGGCTTATATATGGCAGGTAAGGTGGGATTAGCTAGTCTTCATGAACTTTGTGAGGTTTGAGCATTTTTAACAACCTTCCCACCAAAGACAGAAGAAGCCTTCCTTGGTGTTTAGTATCTGGGGACCTCTGGCATAGGCATATGTGTATTATAACCCAGGAGTATGAGAGCAACTTAAGGGAGATAGTTGGGGTGGAGGCTTAGCAAACTGCCCCAAAGGGTAATTGAGGGTTTTCAGCCAAGACTTCAAAACTGGGTCAAGAGAGCACTTGTGAAATATTATATTACACCACTTAAAATACATCTTAAATAATCCTTACATTAAGCATAAGATGTTACAATTGTTATATCCTATAGTTGATTTTGGGTGTTCAATAATTATATCTTTCCATATTGGAGATTTCCCCTATGAATCGCAGGGAGAAGTAAGCCTGCCTCCTTCTACAGAAAGAAGAAGGCCAAGTACTTTTCTCCACTTTCTGGCAGCACAGACATGGGCATGTAGCTGAGGTTCAAACAATCAGACCCTCTGGCCTAGGAATTTGAATCTGGCCAGAGTGACAAAAGTAAGTCTAATAAGTAATTATTTTCACTAGTAACTGCTACATCAGTTTCCAGAGTATGAGGATCAACAGCAGTGGCAGGACCAGCTATGGCAATGAATGTCCAGCCAGTGTCAGCACCAGATGATTCCTATGGCATGATTTTGACAATGGTTCTAGTGCCTATTCAATCTTGGATTTTATCTCGTCTGTTATTTATTTCTTTTTTAGGTTACTGTTAATTCTGTGAATTATGCAATATCTTCCATAAATTCATTTTCTTCTAGAATCAACCAAAGTTCATTTCTATTGCTTGCAATAAAGAAACCTGACAGATAAACCTCCATTAAATATATTTAAAAAATTAAAGATCAGTGAATTTAATTCACTTGCCAAGGCTATAATGTCAGTAGCTAGCTGATAGAACTGTGATTTGATCCCAGAAGAATCTATTTCAATGACCATCTCTTTCTGATATATCTTGCTGTTTGGCACGACTAAACTGTATTGAGAGACTGAGAAGTCACTATGACCAAATTAACTTACTTTCTTGGGAGATCCTTTTGTAAACTGAAGAGAAATATGCCTTTCTGAAATTTCTCATAGTCCATACTTCAGCTATATGATGTTCCAAGGAATAACTAACTAATTTCCTGCATATGATGGCCTATCAAATATCTAAAGCCACATCTTATATAAATTTTTTTTGTGTAATTCACATATGTTAAGAAAAGGTTAATTAAATATTTACCATTTTGGAGATCTGCACTATGTATGTCATCACAGAGTTTTAAAAATGTACCTAAACTACCTGTGTAAATGTTTACTTTAATCTAAAAAGTATTGTGCTGTGCTTAGAAGAGAAAATAAAAAATAAGTTCTATCAGCTGATATGGAAAAGCTTCACAGGAAATATTACAACTTTGTGTACACTTTAGCAGAGATTATGTATGTGTGTACTATATAATTTCTTCTTTAGGACAAGCAGAAATGCTTCATTTCTCAGTCTCTTTTAGAGTTACCTTCTAAATATGTGACTGAGATCTGGCCAATAAAATATGAGAAGAATATTATAATCTACATTTTAGCCTGGTTCTTAAAAACGTCACATGGCTTTCTCCAACCCACTTCCCCTATAACTTCCACAAATAGTATCACAAGGTTAAAGGAACTAGAAACAATAACTGGAAGAGAGCCTCAACTTACAACCACCCAATTTTGCATGAGCAAGAAATAAATCTTTTTACATCTTAGCTATTGAGATTTAAGAGTTCGTGACTGCAACAGAGCCTATCCTATCCTGACTAATAAGGACAAACTAAGAAAACTGAGTTTAATTTTCTCTTTGTTAATACCATTTGTATGTGGGCATTTTGTGGAGGTTAGAGAAACTAAAATGAACAGGATAAATTTTCTTAACTACTAATAGCTCAAAGAGACTGATATTGTCAGAATAATTAAGCTGTTAGATTCCAGTTTTAATATGTAAAGATTCCAAAAGCATAAAATTTGAACTTTAATTTTAAGGTTTTAAGAAAGAAACTGAAGTTGTTAGAGAAATCCAGTGAGCCACTCAATATAAGTAATGCTGCTAGTATTTATATTTGTAGATGAGCATTCTAGAGTTCAGAGATGTTAAACAACATGCTCAAGGTTACTTGGCCCATAAATGGAAGATATTACTTTGAATTCAGTTCTGTCTGACTGTAAAGAATGCTTCAGGGCACTGTAGTCTAGTGGATATAATTATCTCCTAAAGATACAGAGTTAAAAGTAGAAAGATCTTTTATTTTATTTTCTATAAAAATGCACAACTAAGCACCTATTTACCCCAAGCTCCTTTAGCTATAAAATTGGCTTGTTCTCTCTGCTGAGATATTGACATAGGGGAAATTCCTGGGCATGAGAGAACACACTACAAAGTTATAGCTACTTCATTTTTCTGAAATAAAATGAATATAACTTTAAAAACTTGTACTAAATTAATTATCTTGGCAAAATCCCCTTTATTCTATATATTTACATTCTCACCTTATTCATGCATGTATGTACATTCTATAATAGAATAACAAAAACTATTCTTTTACTTTTCAATTTTCCCTAGTCTATATTTATAGGATTTTTTAAACAAATGGTGGTGTTATATCTTGTATCTATTTATGTATCTACCATTGATATTTTCATCAATTTTCTGTATGTTGAAACATTTAGTGTTTTAAGATCATTTTTAAAAATGAAGAGAGGCTTCAATGTATCATGGTTCTTTGTTATAAGTTTCTCAACAAAGTAATTCAGCTATTATCAGTCTTGAAGGTTAATTTTTTTAGACAATAGCTTTTATTTTATTTCAGTGTGCAATTGTGATGGTGTGGTGAGGCTGGAAACACTGCTATTTGTTATTGTGATAAATCTGAAGATAAGGCTTTCAGGAAACGTGATAGCTCATGGACAATCTAGAAAAATGTTGCTTTAAAGCAAATTCCTCTTCATGTTGCAATGTTTTGTTTCTTTTGGGTTCTTTCTTTACAAGCAATGATCTTTGCGTGTTATCCATGTCATATTGAATATGCAGCTTATCCTTCTCCAGAAGTCAAAGAGCGACATCTATAAAATTCAAAATTATCCTTTCAATAAATAAAAAAAAACTGCAGGTAGAAATATTAGCTGTAGATCTATTTTGGGCCACACTTTAATTTTAATCATTATTGGATCTAGGATTAAGCCTTGTGATCTAGACCTTGCTCTGTAATTGTACAGATCTGCAATTCTAGATGTATCTTTAAGCACTGTCTACATTTTCTTTTAAAAATATACTTGTCTATGGCCATAGAAGTATATTATATAATAAATAATACATTTTTTACTATACATTTACCATAAAATGTATATATAGTCTGTGTGTATATATTTATACTTTTATAATGTATATGTAAAATGTAGTGCTTATTTTTATGCATATATATTTATGTATATATGTGAACACATATATACACAAATTCATGTATATATGTAAACACTTATGTATTCATATATCTGTATTCATATATATATATATCTGCATTCATATATATATATATCTTTCGGTTGAATGCCGTGCTATGGCCAAAATAGTGCAAAGATTATATACTACATATAAGACTTCTTAAAAAATTAGAGTCCTTTGGAAATTCAAATGCTCATAGGCTTGAGTTTAAAATACTAGAAATAACACAATATTTTGTTTATCAAGATAGCTAATGGAATTTTAAACAAAGATCCTATTTCCACAGCAATGCCCTTGATGATAGAGATCTGAAAAGGGTAGGAAAATCACAACAATAACAAGAAACAGCAACATGGATAAGCAAATTTCATTTAACATAAAGGGAAGATTGAACAGAGAGAAACATTGTACTGAGAGACCCACAAAAGAACTGATTTCAAATTGCTCTAATGTAAATTTCTGTGATTCTGTCAGCAGAAATTACGATAATGTGTGGTAGAACTACATTTGAGGTGTCAGTGGGTATTTTTTCATTTTGGTGTCTGTCTCTGGCCTCTGCAATTGGAAAAGGTACAGCTAGACAAAAGGAACAAGTAAAGCTCCCTTATAAATTTGAAGATTCTTTAGCTTTCCACCATTTAAGTTCATGCTTCTTATCATAGCCTATAGATCATTCAAATACAAATTCTTCATCTCATGTCCTGCTCTTCCCTCATATGGAGGCCCATCTGCAGCCACTCTAAATACGCAATGTACAAAACATATTGTGCTACCTCAGGTCTCAGTGCCTTTCTTTGTATATGCAGTTTCCAAGACTTAGAACAATGTCCCTACAAAGCTTCCACACTGCAGCTTAGACCCAGCGCAAAAGCCACGTCTATGGTTTGTGAGGACATTCTCCTCATTTCCCTAATTTCCTCTTCCTCCTTTTAAATTCGTATTTCCAAGGAGAAAGCAGAGTACTGTTTGGGAACCCAAAGCTATATATTTAAATTGCGGATTTACTACTTATTGCAACAGAGAATGTAATCAAATTATTTAGTCAGAATTTCAGTTTACCTGAAAATAATGTAGAGCATGATGCAATGTAAATTATAGGGTTTTTTGGGTCTTAATGAAATACACAGATAAAATTCTTCATAAAGAGACTAATGCACAATAGATACTCAAGAAATAATGGTGCTCTTCCTTCACCCACTTCCCCAAACCTATGAGCTTGCTACAATAGCAAGTAACTCGTCCTGCTTCTGTATGTACATACTGACTACCTGAATTGACAGGAGGCCCAATGAGGTGCTTATTATTAATAAGGAGGACTTATTTATCTTCCTACTCTAAATCTGACAAAATACTGTATGTCTCCAGTGTTTTTATTAAATATATCAAATAAACTAATGTTTTATTAACTATATAAAATAAACTAGCCTTTTCCCCCAGGTTTTCTTTTGCTTTTTGCCCAAATGAATTCATATACTCAACATAAAATTTAAAAAACCCACAGATATAATTTCAAACCATGCTTTTACTTTAATATATTTCACTGTCCTTTTTGTTTCATAATCCTCCTAATTATTGCTGTGATGAGTGCTTATTATTTCATCAAGCTGATGTGTCATACTTTCACAACTTCTCAAATATTGTTAAGTGTTCAGCCTATTTCTTATTTTTCATTATTAAATGACACTGTAATGAGCATCTTCATGCATACCATACTGTTTTTAGAAAAATATTATTCATAAGATGAATAATATTCATATTCATTATCAAGATGCATTGATGAGTCAAAGAAAGTGTGAACATCCTTTTGACTGTTGAAATAACTTTCCAAATTGCTTTCAATAAGATTTGCACAGTTCATTCTGTCACCAGTGAGGTGTGTGTATGCTAGTTTGCCATTTTTACGAAAATCTAGTAAATTTCCATTAGATCTTGCAGTAAGTAGACACCTACTGTTGCCCCCATGCGCCTATGGGGGCTACTCCTACCACTACTCCAACTATGTGTCTCTAATTGGAAGTCATTTGCTTACTTTAAGCCTGTCTTCTTAGGCAGAGTTAATTGCTCTAAGTACAAGCAACTGGGCCAGTATTCCTCACTGAGCATTTTTCAAATTGATAATGAGATAGGGACTCAATCTCTTTCTTAGGCTATGAAATAAATGTTGTAAAGTTGGAACTCTTCTGTTTCTCTCCCAGATGCTTAAAACTTAACAAACTTGGCTCTCTTTTTTTTTTTTCTTTCAGTATCAAGTCAAATGCCACTTCCTCAGAGAGGACTTCTCTATGTACCCTATCTAAAGATGTCCCCCTGTTCTACCATTTTCAACTTATTCTCTGTCCTAGTAGTGTATTTTTATAGAACATAACAAAAATTACTTATGGCTAAACCATTTATTTTTTCTCTCCTTATCTCCATATTCCCCATGCTCTTCTGTAATAGATAGAAGAGGAGCTTCATGAGAGCAGGTGACTTGTTCACTGCTTTATCCTTAGCACCTGAAAAAGTATCTTGTGCACAGTAGGGTGTCAATAACTATTTGTTGAATAAATGTGTGAGATATTCAGTTCTATATCAATAAATCTGAGCTGAAATTACTTCACCAAAAGAATTCTGATTCTGATTGATACAGACCTAAAATGTAGCTTTGCTCAAAGACTGTATCTGACTCAGTTTCTTTATTTGTCCATGGCTTACACATGTCCTGAATTTTACCAAGTAAAATTCAGGTAATGAAAGAATGTAACCTCTTTTTCCAATGAGAAACTTGTGGGAACTTCTAGAGAAAAAACAAACTCTCTTGAAATCAAGGCCTCTCACCAGGTTCCACCAGCCATTTGTCATGCCGTTAATTCTCTGCTCAATTTCATCTGGAGGAAAGGAGTTTTACAACAAGAGCTCATTGCAGAAATTAAAACTCAAACTGGTTGCCCCCTGTTCATTTGCCACACGACATAGGTTTCTGGTGACATTCAGCTAATGAATTTTCTTCATGATTAACTACCCGTTATACATGGCCATTATAATGGAAACACATTCAGCGTGTGCCGCACCCCTTACAAGCAAGGTGGTTGTGTAAAGGCTCATTAATATAAGTGAGCTGGGGCAGTCTTCTTTTATGAAGTCAGAGTAAAATGGAGCTTGAAAAATATTGCTCAGAATCAAACAAATTGCTGAAACAAAAAACATGCTCTGCTGAACTGTAACATCATTTTTTTTTAGGGTAGAAGGAAAAGTTACACAAAATTAGACAGTGAATGCAATATAGGCCTTCTTTATTTTTATTCTTCCAGATGCACTGGAGGGATGGCAAAGGAAAAGAAGTTAAAACAACTGTCCAATTATTATTATTTTAAAATTAACACCCACTTGAATTTGTTTAACTTGTCAGAAGCCTCTGTAGAGTTTACACTGTGGAAAGCCCTTCACCATTGCTTAATCTGTAGCGACATCTGGTGTCCTGAATTACTCAAGTAGTTGGAATAAACACTTCATTATACATGTCTTTAAAGACTCCTTAGTGGATACATGTCCTTATTTGGCCACCATTAAAGATGCATTAATTTTTTCTTGGATTCTAATTTTGTGTGCATGTGACATGGGAGAGAATGAAGGTATAGCAAAACTAATATATGAAGACTATAGTAATGACTTACTTTGGTATTAAAATAAAAATAACCTTAAGATTCTTTTCCATTTTCAAAATGATTTTGTTTTACACATTATATTGAACTAAATTATTAAATGCACTAAATCAGTAAAATATTTAATACCTATTAATCATCAAGAACTGTGAATACTCTACCTCTTCGAATTATGATTAATTCACTCAACAAATATTTTGTTGAACATCTAAGCTACATTATCAAAAAATCTACCCATAAATAAATTTGATTATTCTCATTTTAACCAGTAGAGACATAAGTATGTGATCTCAATAGATTTCCTAGCATGCCAGTAAGTATTTTAACAGTCCCAAGCACATTTTTATCTTTTGCAGCCACTAACACATCAAATATATTTTTGGGTATTTGGCAATTATTCAAATATATTTGCCAATTGAATGACTACTGGTAGTATTGTATATTTCCTATAAATTAGTTGATTATTAATAGAATAATGAGGCAATATATTTTTCTACCATTCCCATTATCATTAAATTGATACCCTTGCAGTTTAAACAAATCAAGAACCTGGAACATACCTTTGATTCTTCTTTTTCCCACACTCTTAAATGAAACCAATTAATAATTTGTTACTTTTACTTCCTGAATAGATTTCAAACCTCTTGAAATATCTTCATTCATGATAAGTCTAGTGCCAGTTCCCATCACCTCTCAACAGGACTACCTTCAGGGCTAACTAATTTCCTCACATTTATGGTTCATCCTTTCTCCAAACTCCTCCGCATTGCAGCTAGAGTAATCTTCGAAACAAAACCATGTTAGGTCAATTTCCTGATTAAAGCCCTCCACTGGCTTCCCATTGCTCTTAATAAAAGATGAAACTCTTGACTGATGCATGGTCTTATTCAATCATACACCTTCAGCCTCAATTCACACAAGGGCCTTTAACTCTTTAAATACATCATGACTTTCCAAACCCCACAACTTTTGCACATGCTGTTTCTTCTTCTTGAAGTACTTTTTTCATCTCTCTTTACCTACAAAAAAAACTTACTCATTTTTCATACATATGTTTGAAAGTTCCTTCATATAAACCTCTCCATGTCCAAGTTGACCTCACCATGTGCATTTAAATTCCCCAAATGTATCCAGATGTACCTTTTTTTCTATTTACCAAAGTTGTAATCTCATATTTTTTGTAGAATTTGATTAATATCTTCTTCCTCTTCTAGACTGTAACCCTCATAGGAAACAGAAATCTGTCTGTTTTAATAATCCTTGTATCCTTAGCACCCGAATCAGGAACTGACATATGCACTGCAGTTGCTCATGAAATATAGGCTAAAATAATAAAATATATATTTAGAGAGAGATAGATATACATATATATAATTAATAGGCTGGGTGTTGGAGTCGAACATGCTTGAGTTCAAATGTTGGCACTGCTGTTTTTTTAGTTCTATGAAACATGACACATTACTTCTGAGCCTCTGACTCCTCACCTGCAATTAGGTTAATAATATTTACCTCAAAGGGCTGTAGTGAGGATAAAACTAAATAATGGATTTGTGGATGCAAAGTCTTTGGCAATGATAGTTACATGATAAGTGACAATTAGTATTATTATTAGTAGTAGTAGTAGTAGCAGTAGTTGTAGTATTGATGCATATCTAAAGAAAAATGCCTCAAATTATAGGGTATGGGCACTCTCAACTGCCTTTGTGATTTTGTAGGGCTTGTAAGCAGGGCCTTAGAGGAGTTTATCTGAGAAACTCTACACCTCACAGCAATCTTTTCTTAGGAGATGGAAAGAATGGAAGACAGGTGGTAGAGGAACAAGAATGGTGGCCAGAAATTCTACCTGAGAAGTAGAGTATAATAATAGGGAGGTGAAAGAAGCAGGTGAATTATCATTTTACACACACACATATATTTGTATATGTACTCATCTTTAACTAACCATGACAGCTTTAGGAGACATCACTCTAGAAAAAGGATTTGTCAAAGAAGAATAGATGCTGCTCTTGCAAGGCTGAAGGCTTCAGATTACTGAAAACCATGGAAGAAGACCTCAGAGGTAAGAGATTCCCAAACTAGAGTTAGGTGATAAAGGAGCAAGTTACACTTTCAGGTTTCAAACGTTAGGTTGGGAACTTGGGCCAGGGAATCTCTACCTGCATCCTTATGTGTGTGTGTGTGTATGTGTGTCTGCGCATGTGAGCATGTATGTGCATATATATATATGTCTGTTTTAGTAATCATTTTGTGTATATATATGCAAAAGTACTACACTACAAATTATTCAGATTTAGATGTTTCCTTTGAGATTGTCTATTTTTCTTGTTTTTTTAATTCTGTGATAAAAAACATTGTTTAAAGATATATATAATTGGACTATTTAGAAAAACATAGTAAAAATATGAAAGGGTTAGATCTACTGTACATGCCTTAGAGGTATAAGAATATAAGAACTACAATAAATTGTGATAAATATATTTATGCTTGACTCTATATTCTTCTTTCCACACTTCATTTTGAGATTTGTCCTGGTGTGTTCAAAGGTATATTATAAAAGCAAAAATGGAAAAAAGCGTGGCCACCCACAAAGATAAACCAGGGGAGAGAGAAAACATAATATACTAATTTAAAAATCAACTAATTACTGTGGTTTTTAGTTGAGAGCGCACAACAAAAACACATGTCTAAACCCCAACTTTTACCAATGGAAATAGAGTCTCTAGGGTATAAAGCTAGGGTGAGTCTACTCTGAAGAAGTTCCTCAGTAATTTTAATGAGCATCTTTGTTTGAGAATGTAGAAGTAAAGGCCAGAAGAATTGAGTCTAGTGGGAATTATTTTCCTACCAGTTTATTTGGTACTTTTCAAATACATGATGGATTTTTTATTTCTACATATTCTATTCTTGATGTTCCCTCAGTAGCCATTCTATTTTCCTCTCACCAGGGCTTTAAAACATCCTTTTCTGTAAAGATTTCCTACATTCTTTAATCAGAATGAATCCTCACCTTTCTTTGTGGTTCTTGTCTTTTGATATCATTACAGCAATCATTCTACTCTGCCTCACAATTCTTATAAGTGTATCATTTGATTGTATGCTCATGTCAGGTATATCCCACCAGACCTGTGGCACAGGGCTTCGAGCACACAAGGTGCTCAATTAATGCTGTTTTTTTAAAGAATGAATAAATATTTTCCATTTTCAAATTTATATTTAATGAAGTATAGCATATGAAGTATAACATATATAACATATACTGTCTAGATGTTGGACTCTAGATTTAAAATGACAGGAGGCTTATACCAATTTGGCCATCTATTAAACACCTCAGTGCCTCAGTTTTCTTATGTGGAAAATAAAGACTATAATATCTCTAACTCAAAGGGCTGTTAGAAATACTACATGTTAACATATTTAAGATGCTTAGATGGACACTTGGCATGTAGAAAGCATTCAGTCAATGTTGGCTATGTCGATTGGATCACCAATCTGCAGAGACATTGCTCTGCTCTCTGTCATGATCAAAACAATTGGAGAGTACTTACAGTGTCTCTTCTTTTTCTCAGTTTATATTACATTATAATAAAGTAAAATCTCAAATTGATATGGTCTCTTCTTAAGAAATGTAAGTGCTTGCTAGAGATACATTAACCTTAAACTCAGGCGGCATTATCCTACTTAATATTTATTAAACACCTAATGTGGAATATATAGCATACAAAAGACACGGAGAGAGCATGAATTTGGAAGAGACCCACCTAATGTTTTCCTCTGGCTGCATTGGCATTTCAATCAAGCATTTCAACAGGCAGTCCAGGGCTGATATTCTGAAACCATACAGCTTCTGTGAATAATAGCAGTCTCTCACATGTCCCATCTAAAGTAATTTGAGAGGAGGCTAAATGTAGTAAGAAAGCCTGAGTTGCATGGAAATGTACCTGAGTTTGAGATCAAGATCTAAAGTTGACTTCATGACTTTGAACAAGTTATTTAACCACCCTGAGGTGCTAGTTATTTCATCTTTAAAACTGAGATTATAATATTCACATGGCAGGGATAGTGCATAGTGGATAGTAAAAGCCATTGTTATTATTTTTCAGTCAATTAATATGTTTTTGAAATACTATGCTTGTAATTCCAGTGTTCTGGGAACTCAGGTTACCAGAATTAATTTAATGTTTGCATGGGGAATTAAAGTTGCTCAGAACCACAAAATCTCATATTGGTCATAGAAATGGTTGGCAGCTACACAAAAACCAACTTCAAAGCCCTTTGCATTAATAGCACAGAGTCTGGTAATGGGGTGAGGCTGACGTAGCTCCCATCCATAATAAATGACCTGCAGGACAAAGAAGAATAATCATCCTTGCAGTCACTGGCTTTGTAAGGTGCCTCACCTTTCTGCTTGAGAGATTTCTTTGCCAATGCATATTTAGAGGAGTGAGAACTGTAAAGAAGATGAAAGCATATCAAACATTTATCTCAAGAGTTTCATTTTCTAAGAAATAGCAGGTGTGTCATACGATTTCTCAGAGGGGCAAACACTCCTCTAAAGCCTCTCTGGTACTCACGGAGATGGATGGCATGGAGTATGTAGCGTGGGATGAATAGCTGAAGATAAATATTCTATTTAGAGAAATTGGGGCCAGGTAGTCCATTTCTCACTAACTAAAAGTCTCAGAAACAGTTAAATTATTGTGAACAAAACAAAAGAGAAAAATCCTATAGCAGGCAGTACTAAAAATGACGTAAACTCAAGCTACGATATCTTTAAATCACGCTATTGAAAATCAAGCAACAATTGCCTCCATCTGAGAGTTGTATCTTCTCTCTCCTGGATGCCTCCACCCCACCACTGATACATGCACATCCGTACATTCATAAAAATGGAAAACACTTAGGCATGCTGCTGCTGCTGTCACTATTTTTTAATATTTACTTTTGCTATTAAATATGCTCAGTACCCACATATATAAAAACAATAATGTATTTAAAATGACTGCAGTACAAAGTGTTTTTGATTATTTTGTAACAAATGAAGCATGCTTCCATATATGTAGAGCAATTGTTGTCAAATGTATTTTATCTGTGGATTTCCTTCAAATAATAATTTCAATAGGCAATGTTTTCTGTACGCTTATCTACTAACTAAATGTCATTCTAATTTCTTTTCAGGAACTAAATTATCTCAACCTCAGATTTTTATGAGATTAGACTATCAGCTGCTTTTAAAAAAATTATAAATGAAGAAACTGAGGCTGTGAGAGATGAAATATCCTAGAGTTAAATAGCTAGTAAGCACTGAAGCTAAGACTTGAACCCAGACCCCAAACAGTCTATTTCTAGAAACTTTACTCCTAAGACTACCTGGCCTAAAAAAGGTAAAAGCAGAGAGGTGCTGATCAATTTATTTATTCAACAAATGATTATTTAGTCACCACTATGAATTATGCTGGTGTTAATTATTAGAAGTAGAGCAATGTGTACAACCTTGTTCTTATGAGGCTTGCATTACTGTAAAAAAACAGACAATGAAACTAGCAAGAAATGGTCAAAGAAAGACAAATGCATAGTAATTGTGATAATCAACTCGGAATTCTTATTTCAGACATGTTTTTTCTATACCCCAGTGATTCCTAATACAATATATATATAGTTCTATGATTCACCAAGTTTAGTCCCCAAATGTTAGAATCATTTATAACTCAAATGCAATAAAAAATTTTGTCAGCTCTATAATTATTGAAATTATAACTTCAATACAAATTGAAAATGTGTATTTTCAATCTGATGCTTTCTCAGTGCCTCTATAACACAATTGTAAAACAGGCCACAGCCACCTCTCACCTAGATCATTCCCCAATTTCCCACTGCCCTTCCTGCCTTCCCTCTTTCCCTCTTCTAACATTTCTTTCTGTATTTAATGGGACACCGAGTTCTACTTAGTCTACCTTCTGAATCACAGTCAATCCGCATTTTCCTTGTTTTTGCCCTAATTCAGGTCCACATCTTTGACTCTGTCAGAGCTAAGTCAAGGACTGTGGATCACTGCAAAGCTTAAGTCTTACTATATTAGATTGGTAAGAAAGTAATTGCGGTTTTTGCCATTAAACGAGTGGGAAAGCTGCAATTACTTTTGCACCAACCTATTATAAATTTTCCAGAAACATATGTGCAGGTAAAAAACTGAAGTTTTCATAGATACAACTACCACCCAGTGGGAATAAGGAAAAAACATATATTTAAATGGTCTTCTAACTTGAAAAGTTAGGAACCACTGACTTAGACCTCTTGACTAACGGCCCTCAGTTTTTGTTTGACCCTTTTTGCATCCATTGCATATTTTCTTTACTCACAACACTGTTCTCTTTCAAGTGCAGAGACCTGATAAAGTCACTACTGTGCTAAAACATTGATGTCTATTTTTTAAAGTAAAACATCATAACTCCTTAGCCCGTTGCAGTAAGTGCTTTGTGATCTCTTTTTTTTTACACCACGCTCTCATTCTTGCACCCTTCCTAAGTTCATTATTATACCTGTAAATTTGCTGCTCAGTAAATGTAAAATTAAATCTTCATAAGGTTTTAGTTCATGATTTGGCTCTACTATTCTTCTGTTTTTAAAATCTTTTTGACAAAATATTTCAAGACCCAGCTCAACTACTATAATACTTATATAAAGACTTCCTCATGCCTTCTAGACAGATTGATTATTCTATCAGATATGCTTCTATAGTATGTAGTAAGTGCTAACAAAATTAGATATACAATTGTTTCCTCCTGATAGAAAAATCTAAGAGAAGGAACTTTGAAAATTGAAAGTATCTCTGGACTCTAGCATATATTCTGATGCTTAATTGGAATGTAAATATTTGGTATGTAAATAATACCTATATTTATGTTATTCAAATTCAGACTGATAAAGTATGCAAACTATGTACTTTCGAATATCATCCCCTTTTCAATTCTTGCTTACAAATTTTGAAAGTAAGTATATTAATATTTATTAGTATTAATGCCTTAACAACTCTTGATTCATATTCATTCTTAATTAGGGTAAACAGCCTCCTGTTTGTTCGTCTTGCCTTAGGCTTACCCTTCCCCCTTTCAGTCTCTACTTTATAGCCAAGAGCTATTCCAAAATCAAAAGTCGAATTATGTTCCTCCCTTGCTTAAATCTCTGTAATGATTGTGTGTGTCCATGATAAAGTTCAAATTCTTTGCCGTGGCTTGCCACATCTTTCCATTCTAGCCCCTACAAATCTCTTCAGTCCTATGTCTCTGCATTCTCAACTCTATCTAACTAAAACCCATAAAATGTCATTTTGCACTCTACACCTATCATCACTTGTTTTAGTTTCCTTTTTAGCATAGACCTTTTGAATGTTGCTTATTCTATACCTCTTTTGTAAATATCCCCTATCATCTCCTTTCAGTTCTTTGGTGTCCTTTCAGGTTAGAGATTGGCTTAAATGTCAACTAGCCCTATATGCCTTTCTTCACCAACTCTACACTCTTTCCTCCTGCAACACAAGGTTGCCATCTTTCCTCTGGCTGCCATCACTGGTTTTGCCCCTATCATAGCACTCTCCCGGGTTCACTTTTATCTCCTATTGAACTGTGTGCATATTTCACCAAACTTCAGAATCTTTAAGTTCTTAAATAATCTGATTTATCATAGTGTCTCCAGAACCTGGCATAGCAGGTATTAAGTAAACAGTTGTTGAGTGAATGAACGTAAATTATTGTTCAGACTGTAGATTCATCCAGAATATTAAGATCAATGTGAAATCTTAGAAAATATAAATCTCAAGCTGGTTCCATATATTCTAAGTGAGAAAGAGTCTTAAGTCAAAGATGATTCTGAGGATTTGACTGGAAGAAAGGGGTTTAACTCAGAGAAAAAGGAATATTCATGGTGATTCAGACCTTAGGAAACCAATCTGGCTTAATAAGTCCTAATCATTTTAGAGTGAAAACCTGATACCCCCCAGACAAGCCAAGTAAGAATGTGTTGGCTTTCTTTATTACAAAGGAAAGAAGACAGATTTGCAAAGGCGGAAACAAAGATTACATGCAACCTGAATTGAGCATATGAACTTGAACAAGTCATTCCCCCTCTTTTGTCCTGTTTCAGCCACAAAATAAGGGAGAAAGTTGAATTTTTCTCCAGGGTTTCTGACGACTGAATTTTGTTTAATGAGTAAGAAAACAGTCCTCATCTGCTATTATCTACTATTCAAAATCCCCTTCAAGGTTTGTCATTTTCCCTTCTGAGGCATTCTGTACAAAACCAAAATTTTGGTTTATAAAATGAAAAAAAGTAATCATATCACTGATTATTTATAAATTCTAACAATGCACCTACATCTCTTTGATGCTCCAGCTTAGGCATGGACCTACATCTGATCGATCAGATAATTTGTCTTCTCCCCATCAGATTAGTCCATGACTCAGGCCAGGCCAATGAGCATCAGCTTAGCATTTTGGCCAGGTTGATTAGAAAATAGATGTTTTCTTCCCACTAGTCATGCCAGGCTGGTAGAATATAAGCTTCAAAGGGTAAGTTTGTGCAAATGATAAGAGCCAATCTGTAAAGAAAGATGATACAAAGGAGAGCAGCGCAGGGAGAGAGAAGGAGAGTAAGGTCTGCTCCTGATACTACTGCTTAGTCAAGTGCTGGTGCTATATTGTGGTTGTGCAGTTTTCAGTTATTGTGAGTTAGCTTACTCTCATCTTAATAGCACTATTATATTAAATTTAGGTTTTTAGGTGAATCTCTTAACATCTGTGTGAGGTTACCATGTAACAATGGAAAAAAATGCCACTTCTTTCAAGGTTGTTAAAATAATGTATGAGAAATTGAATAGCATAATATGTTGATGTAAACCAAGCTTTCTAAAATGCTACCTTCTTTCTTTTCTTGTCTGAATATACATAATGCTGGTGGTTCTATTATCCTTCCCATGGTAAGTCAAATTACTGTCTACATTATCAAATAAGTAAATTTCCAGGACAAAATATGTGGTCAAAGTGTAGGGTGAAAAGTTTATTTATGTGAATAAAGGTTTCACAAACTGGAGATGTGCTTGGGTTCTACAGTCCTCTAATCCTGACGGTCTGTTGCTGAATGCTCTTTATATTTCCTATCATATTTATCTTCACAATAATCCTATGGAGGTCTTCTATTATGGCTGTTTTTACATGATAAAACAACGTTAGTTTCCTTACATTTTCCAGCTTTTAGATCCTGCTGGCATTCCTTCGTCTTATGGTTCTACATCAACCTGACTTCTGCTTCTGTCATTTCTCTGATGCTGAAGACTCTTGCCTACCACTTATAAGGAATGTTGTGATTACATTGGGCCCACCCAGATAATCCAGGATAATCATCCCATCTTAAGACCCTTAATTCAATCACATCTACAATGTCCCTTTTGGCATGTAAGGCAACACATTCACAGGTTCCAGGGATTAGTATGTGGCCATCTGGGATAGGAGGCATTGCTGACATACTATATAAGTCAATCCTTACAGAAATTAAAGGGAATGTTCAAAGCTACACAGATGGTTACTGTGAAGGCTGGGTTTCAATTTCATTGAGGACTGTTTGATTCCAAAGTGCACATTCTTATCTACCATCTCTGTGATATGGAGACACTGCTTTATGGCATGCTCCCTGACGCTATAAAAATATAGAAAACTTAATGTGGATTTACTCTACTGTCAGTCTCAGAAATAGTTTGTTTGGTCCTGCCTGAAGCCTTTTTCTCACTCATAAGCTGCAGAAAAGTGAATCTGTTGCGTGGAAAAGCGCATCTGTGTGCTTCCTCCAGGCAGTTGCAAGACATTTGTGTCCTTATGATTTACATTGTATACAAATCTTGGCATCCAGTTAGTTTCCTGTTGGCAAAATAACTTTGCTATATACATCATTCTTATCTTAAATGTTTATGAACATCAGTCAGTCAACAAGCATTTATCAAGTGCCTAAAAAAGCACTTCATATAAATCAATGTGATATAACTCAGTAAGATAATCACTCAAATGTCACCAATGAAAGTACCATTCCTCAGATGAAAATTTTCAGAAATGTACAGATTGTGAAATCCAAAAGACAGAGTTACTCCATGGCCAAATTATCCTTAAGGATCTGCAATGTTAAAAGAGCCTTCGATGACTCTGTCTGTTTCTTTCTATCTATCTATCTATCTATCTATCCATCCATCTATCAATCAATCATCTGTCTACTTACCTACCTACCTATCCATCCATCCTCCAATACACACACACACACACACACATACACATATGTATCCATGTGTAAAATATTTTCAGTGAATCAGGACTTTAGTTTTTTTTTTTAATTTTTATATAGAACACCCAGCAGAGTGATATGACCACAGTCAGTAAATAATTCAAAAAATATTTGCCAAAATAGCACCTATTATAAGTTGGACTCCAAAGTACAAAAATGCTTTCTAACATTGAAGACTTCACAGTGTTGAACAGAGATCAAAATGCTGAATTACAGTATTGAAGGTATTATACTCTTATTTAACAGCTCTTTTACACAGTATCCAACATGACTAGAATGTTCTCTCCAACCTCTTTTTCTAGTTAACTCATATCAATGGTTCAGGTGTCACCTTCTTTGAATTACTCTATTTTTAATGCAATGTGGATGTCCTATTTACATGATTCCAGCGCACTCAATACTTGCCTCTATAGTGACACAAATGACCAAATTATCTTGCTATTGATTTGTGTTTTCTACTCTACCAGGACCTCCATGAAGTCAAAACTATGTCTTAACCTACTGTTTCCCAGTCCCCAACCTGGAGGCCAGCTCATGTTAAAGAGAAAGTGCTATGGGAGCTAGAAGATAAAAGGTCTAATACTGAGTAGAGGCATTTGAAAAATGAGTTTTCTGCAGTGATGCAACTTTCAATGCAAGTACTACTCAGAACTATATTCCTGCTTCCCCTAGTTGTAAAAGCTCCTCTCTGTTACTTAGTTCAGAATGAGGAAATCAATGTTTTCCTTAAATGGAAGCATATAGATTGTATGTGTAATTCTTCACGGGTAGTAGTGAAAAGAGAAGTTAAGCTTTTGAAATCAGCAAGACTCTACTGTATGTGAAAAATATCACTGGCAGCTGCATGGCAGCCCTCCTTATGGATTTGGATTTGGAGAGCCAAGGGACTCCACATAGGTAAGCTCCATCTATTCAAGTTCTGGGTGTCTAAATGCACTTCTAATAAGATATTCTCTATCCCTGATTAAAGAAATTAAGACTTTACTATAACTGCCTTGTAGAGTGTGTGTATGTGTGTGTGTGTGTGCACGTGCATGTGTGTGCAGGTGTGTGTCTGGTGAGGGGGAGAGAAGAGGCACTGTTTGGTCTCTATCTGCGAATTTGGAATGATGCAGATAGAGACCAAAGTTTTTGTAAGTTTTACAAAGGAAATAACACTTGAACAAGAAATTCTTTAGAAGGCTAGAATTTTGCCCAGTGTAGGACTAGCTATAAGAGCCTTTGAGGTGAAAGGAAAATGTATAAAACCACAGTGAGCTTGGGAAAAAGGAGACAAAAATTGTCTACAGCATAAAATGAAATTGGAGCTGGTAGGTGGAGAACAGGAAGGTAAGTTTGGAGAGGTACGTTGGCTCTTGACATTTAAACTGGCCTTGAATGCCAGTTTAAAAAGTAAATATCAGCAGGAAATGGCATAAAATCAGTTTTAATGGAATAATTGTTTAATAAATTAATGAGTAGTATCATTTAGGGGTGAATGTTGTTTTGTGGGTTCTTCATGCCCCTTTAGGTCTAGCTACTTCATCTTTGTCAGAATATACAGTCATTGCAATTTTCTATGCCGAAATATTCATGAGAAACTTCACAATAATGTAAAATTATTCAGGAATCAGTTAAAGAGCTACCTCATTCATGACACGAGTCCAAATTCTCACTCATTAAATCTTCACTAGTCATCTATTTCAAATTTCGGAAACATCATAATTTATATTAGAGTTAATCTTGTTTATATCTGTCTCTTCTACTAGAATAAAAACTCCTTGATCATGAAAGATATGTCTGATTTCACACAACTCCCACAACAATGATAATAATAATAACTGTAGCCAATAAGTATATAATGTTTACTGTGTGATAGGAACCTCTCCAAGCAGAATACAAGGATTCAGTCTTTCCATACTTTGAGATAATGAAAATGTGTCATAGACAGACACAAGTTTGCATACCTTGTATATACCAAATTTTCAATTAGAAATTCTGGATCTGGTGTCTTTGCTATTAAACATATGCAATACTGCTCCTTTACCGAAACTAAGTATGGTGCTTTGTATAATTTAATTATACTACTACTATTTTCTTTTTACCCAGAGTCTTACTTCAAAAATATACTCCATTAATTTATTAAATCAACAAATATTTATTAAGGTACTTCCTTTTTGCTTAGGGTTCTGCACCAAACCAGGGTGTCAGCCAAAATGTCACTTATAAGTAAACTTTACTCATTTATAGCAGTTATCAATCTCCAAATTATGTCTTCATAGTTTTTAATGACTAATGTAAACTTGAAGCAGTGTTGATTATTTTAGTGCATTGATTCATCCTTTTAGACTTGTTACTGACAAGCAGCATTATGAAGAAAATGAATTTTAGTAAGAGTTGAGTGGTTGGGAAATTTTGACAAATGACTTTAGACAAATGATTTCCTTGTTTATCAGGGTAGATATATCAGAATCCAAAACAGCGAGAAATTCTTACATTAGAGGAGGGAAAACTTTTAGGCCCAGGAGCAAGCCTTTGATGCAAGAAACGTTGACATTTGAATTCATTATGTTATAACAGTTTGGAAAATAGCTGCTTACCTATAAAAGTTAAATTTACTCTTTTATCCATTCACATGAATTGCTTGAGTCATGTCAATCTGTTTCTCATGTTTCCAGTGCAGTACCACAAATAAGCTATTATTTTTTTCTCCTGATTTAACATTTAGATTTGAATGTTTTATATGCATTTCTTAACATGGCATTAAATGAAATGCAGAAATACTGGTAACTAAAAACCGTTGTCTTTCTGAGATACAGGAGGTGAAGGATTCAAAACATGAGGCTGCTACTCTGGACCCATTAAATGTTCAGCATTCAACAGCTGTTTAATCTCACCAATGTAGCTAATTAATGACTAGTTCTTCCTAGACTAGCTTTCAAAAGGTCCATTATAACATTTTTTTTGTGGTCTTCTGTACTATGGTTCTCTCTAATATGACAGCCAATCAAATAGTGTCCAGTTAAGGCAACAAACAGATACGTTAAATATTTTCAAAAAAACTGCTAACATGTTTTACACATTTAAAAAATAACATTAATATTAAAAGCTACTACATAAATATATAATCACATGACCTAACTTTCCATTTTTCAGATCACATATTCACACAAAAATACTAGTTTTTATAGTGAGTTGATCTCTCACTTTGCAACCCCTGCATTTTCTACTAATTGCTTTCATTTATTTCTTTTTTCCCTTTTATTTATCCTAATGTTTCTCAGTTTGCATAGGACATTTTAAAAGTTCACAATGCTTTTACTCCAGCCTGTTCTCAACCGATACCTAGAATGTAGATTATAATTGCTCGACATTATCATATTTGCCGGTGGTGATATCAGGTAGCATTGTCTCAATAACAAACTGAATGCTTAAAGGAGATGCTATGGGAGAACAAATGTACTTTTTTATAAAATGGCAACAAGCAGATAAGGTAATAGATAATGAGTGTTACATATTTTATTTCAAATCATCAGATAACATTGTCTCCGCTATTTCAAATGTAAATGATAAAATGATAAAATGACAAATAATAAAAAAGTATAGCTAAGATATCTGCCTAAATTAAAAATACATTTAGACATTAATGGAAATTACATTTTCTGAATCATAATTTTAAAAAGTATACATATAATTTTATTTCCAGTGACATTCCCAGGATATTATGTGATATTCAGTTAAGTATTTTATTATTCAATGAACAAGTGCAAACACCAACAACACCTCTTGAACAACCTACCAGATGTTATTCATCACTTAAGTAAAGAATACTATCCTTTCTGTTGTACTGGTACTCAGTGAAGTTATACAGATCCATAGGAGCTTCCAGAGAATATATAAATTATTAAATCAGAAAATAATCTAGATTTCCCTAGGTTTATGCTAAAACCCATAACTTTGCAATTATGGTTATTGCAATTTGAATGATATGTGAGTAACAAAAGAAAATACCATCTGCCATTAAAATTATTAAATTAACTCTCAAAAAAAGTGTATTTTAAAATTAACTCCCAAATAAAACTCACAGATTCTAGTAACCTTCACAATTATTAATAATTGAATTTAAAATGTATCAAAAAACATAATTGATATATGACTCATTTTTAAATATGCATGCTGCAAACTTAGCAAACCTAATGCTTTGGTGCATAAAGGAAACAAAAATGTCATCCGTTCAAATTCTAGAACAAAAATAAATCATTTATTTCCATATTTCTGTGGAATAAGGTAGAAACCACATATAAGAAGAATGAATTTCAGAGATATGTTCCATCGTTTTCATGAAGTACTAACAAGTCTAAAGAATACAAACTCTAAGCAAGTTACAATGATTATAGAACTTACTGGTTGATAGTTCCTGTTAGGTTAGTTTCCCTATCTTTCCTCTTTCCTTTTACTCATATGAACCTTTGTTTTCCTTTCAGATTTAATTCATGACTGACACAAACATTGACTATAATCCAAATAATTTAATTATTTTTTTCCACTTTGCAAATTGAACTGTTTAAACTTATTGTTCAGTGAGCACAAACAAAAATAAAATATTTATCTCAGTGCTTTATCTGTAAGAAAACAACAGAATATTCCAATCCCCATAAGTTATAGTTCTTGGTTTCCAGCTTTAAGAACCACAGTGTCGGGCCCGGCGCGGTGGCTCATGCCTGTAATCCCGGCACTTTGGGAGGCCGAGGCAGGCGGATCACAAGGTCAGCAGATGACGACCATCCTGGCTAACACAGTGAAACCCCGTCTTTACTAAAAAATTTTTTGAAAAATTAGCCGGGCGTGGTGGCGGGCGCCTGTAGTCCCAGCTACTCGGGAGGCTGGGACAGGAAAATGGCGTGAACCCAGGAGGCGGAGCTTGCAGTGAGCCGAGATAGCTCCACTGCACTCCAGCCTGGGTGACAGAGCGAGACTCCATCTCAAAACAAACAAACAAGCAAAACAAAACAAAACAAAACAAAAACCAACCAAACAAAAAAGAACCAGAGTGTAAGAATAAACACAGAATCTCTACTTTCAAAAATTACATAATTATTAAGAAATGCGGTGTCACTTACCAGTCAGTTTACATCTTAGCATCCATCTCCAAGCAAAATGGACACTGAAAAAATAAAAATATAAAAACTGAGTATTTCATAGTAAACTTAGACATCATATTATATTTTTATGGCTACATTAACTCAGCTATGATTTAAATATATGGTATTCAGACAATGCATTTCAATCACACTAAGCAATTTGATTATTTGGAATGAACAAGATTCTCCATAGATAGGCGAATCTGTACAAACACATCTTCAAAATATATGACAAAGGAGTAAACTGTTTGAAGACATCAACCAGGGTTAAAGTGTATTAAAGATCAAAAATAGTTCCAATTAAAGTCTTTCCCTACTTAATTGTCTAAGCAGATGTGATAAAAATCTATTGTAGCCTTATGTCATGACAGGAGGATTAACACACTTCTCTAAAGGGGCAGATAGCAAATGTATTAGACGTTACAGGCATGCAGTCTCTTTTCCAAGTACTGAATTATGATTGTATGTAAGTAAATGGGTGTGTCTGTGTTCCAATTAAACATTCCTGACAAAAATAGAAAGCTCACTAGGATTTGGCTTCAGGCCAGTTTGCTGACTCCCAGCAAAACACATTGGGAGTTCCAAGTCAAAAATATCAGTCTTAATACTTGGTGGACAATAAAATATAGAGAACCACAGGAACTGAATTATTAGAGCCCTTAACTTCACAATAATCTATGTGATTTAAAATATCCTTTAAAAATCTGTGGAGTTCTCAGCCCAGAATGATGACATATGAGACTGAGAGTAATTATTTATAAACATTAAAAACATAAAGTACATATGAGATATATACTAAAGGAAAAGATGAGACCTTCTACAGTTAGAGAGTTACACTGTGGTTATGGAGATTATTTACAATAACTTAAAGTGACATACGTTTATGTATATTCTATTGTTATTATGTAAAGATTTGATATTTGTAAACTTCAGATTGGCCAAAATTTATTTGTAACCCCCAAATCAATACTTGTGGCACTTTTGAGGTCAGTTGTGGGTACATGCAGAATGACAAAAATTCTGAATTACCCAACAACTTATCTTCCCTGAGGCTGAACAAGGCAATGGTCTATCTTCTTGTTTCAGCTCTCATACTGGACACAAGTGTCCTTTTCATGGTCTATTTAGTGTCACACTTTTCTCATTTTTTGTGTTTTTGTTGATGATTTTACTGTTAAAAGTGGCTCCCAAGTGTAGCACCAAAATGCTTTATCACACTCTGAGCACAAGGAGCCTGTGATGTGCCTTATGGAGAAAATGTGTGTGGTAGGTAAGCTTTGTTCAGGCACAAGGTATAGTGCTGGTTGCTGTAAGTGCAATGTCTATGAATCAACGATATATACTAATTAAGGTATCCTTACACATAAAACAAAGTTTTGTATGTCAGTTGACAACAATGTTGTGATCTCGGGCTGGCAGGAACATAGTCCTGTATTTCCCACAGGAGCAATGGTTCAGTATGTGCTAATTCATGGTGACTTCATAGACATAACTACTGCAAATAGAGTTGACTGTGGATATGCGTATGTGTGTATGTAAATATATAAATGTGTGTATATCATATATCTCCCTTAGAATAGTATATTAACTACATTGTCTAATAGTCCCCATCACCAATAAATTATTTGAAAAAGCCACTGCTTTTTCTAACGAAAGACTTCCATAGATAATGGATCTTCTATAAGATGATGATGGACAGTGTTCTTAACTGTATTATTCACTCACAATCACTAGAAAGTGCTGGGTATTTCAGGTATTTTTCAAAGATATTTCTTCTATTGTAACATTTAAATGAATTGGACTTGTACTATGAAATTCAGTGGGAAAAAAAGCTGAATGAATAACTTATTTATAAAGTTATTTATTCCAAACTTATTTATAAAGCTACCTTTTATAAAGAACAGTTATAAATCAGCAAAATGCCACTTTAAAATGAGGATTATGGAAAGATTTAATGAGAAATGTGAGGAGCAACTGTTTATACCTAAAATACCACTTTGTCACTAAATACCTCTTCATTTTTGGAACTCACAATACCTATACCTCATTACTCTCATTACTGTAGACTCCATTGTAATAATCGTTTTACCTTTCCTTGGCTTTGATCTCTTCTTAACCCCTACTCTGGTGTCTGACACATAAGCAGTTCTCAGTGCTCTTAGTGAACTACGATTACGGCATAGTTAAGTGTCACCACATCACAATGGAGCTTCACGGGCATTTTATGTAGACGTATATATGTATACATAATTCATAATATTTAAAATGCAACATTTATCTCAGTATAAACTACTTCACACCAATTAGTTTAACTCATACTCCCTGGGGATTTCCTTTTAAAATTTCCAATCTTCACCTCAGTCTAAGCCTAGCCTAGAATCGTAGACAAAATGTGGACGTTGGTTAAATAGCAATTCTGGCTCTGCTACTTACTAAGCGCATAACATCCAAAAAGTTACAAAAGTTTTCTAATTTTCAGTTTCTTTATATATTAAGTGTGTGTAGAATAACACCCCTCTTGAGATAGTTATGAGGAGTTTGCCAGATCTTATATGTTAAAATGCCTGACATGTATTATCCACTTTGCACATGTAAGTTTTCTTTCTTCCAAGGTTGTACTTATGTGCATATCTTGAAACAGTTCAACAATAAATTTGTGTCTCATGTTGTTTTTAATTTTCAGAAGTGTAGGAATCTGGATGCAGCTGGAAGGCTGCGAGTTATCAAAAAAAAAAGCCTCTGCTATAGGCAATAATTTTAATGTTAATTAACTCCATCTGGAAGGAAAAGCAGGTGTTGAAATTGATCACTTAAGTACAGAAAGCAAGGCTGTTTACTAAACTCTCCTTAAATTAATTTGGCTGAACTTGTGGTTAAATTGCTTTCAAGTCACTTTTCTGTAAATGTCTTATACCAAATGCTGAAATTGGAAAAAAGACGTAGACCAAGCAGATTTTAATGAAATGTAACAAATTGGACTGAAAGGTCACCTAAAAATAAAAATTACATTTTAAAAATGAAAAAATGCAATAGTCAGTTTTGCTTCAACAGCAGATGGAATTTGAACAAAAAAATCTAGGGAATTTCTGCATGTGGGCCACAAATCATTTGCATCGGATTAATGTGGTTTGTCCAAGAAAAGTTTTGGGCTCTTGGCCAAACCTATTGAGTCAAATTTGCCCCCTAGAAATCAGCATTTTAACTGCCACCCAGGTGATTTTTATTCTTACTGAAACTTAATCCTTGTTCTAAGGACAGAGAAACACCAAATCACACTGATAGTGACACAGGGCCCTGGATCTATGACAAATAAGAATAGTAGTATTCTGAGAAGGTAAAATATAGCAGCGAAACTTAGAAAATATTACTAAGAAGAGGCATGCCCAAGTAAAAACTATATATATATATATATATATATATATATATACCATTTAATAAAATATTGGCATAGTGGTAGCATTCATTTAATTGTTTTGCCTTCTGCCATTCCCTAACTCCTCAATAGAAAGTCCAGGTCCCTTAAACTTTTTTTCAAATCTTTCCATAATCTGATTTGATTGTCCATTCCATGTCCAGAGCATGGTTTGAAAGCAGGAGCCTCAGCATCATCCAGACTACCAGAATCAGAAAGTCTGGTGGTGGAGCAAAGTGATCCGTGGTGTAGCAATGCCTCCAGGTGATTGTGATGCACCCAAAAGCTTGAGAACCATTGTGCATTCATCATGGTTTAACATAGTTTAGTCAACTGATGTGAACAAGGCATGAGAATGAGACTGTAACGTAGGAAACATCATAATTGGGTTTCTTGTTTCCCTGTCAAATAGAAAAAGAGATTGCCAGAGCCTGCTAGTGTCTCCAACCATGAAATAAGCAATACTTATTGAATATTTACATGTCAGTGCTCTTCTGAGTGTTTTACACTTATTGCCCAATTAATCCTTACACAACCTAATATGGGTTTAAATATTATTACCATTTCACAAAATGAAACTGAGTTACAGAGAAATTAAGTGACAACCCCAAAGCCACACAACTGCTAAGGAATAGAACCAAGAATTGAACTGGGACAGTCTGACTCTAGAGCAAATGATTTTTATCGCTCTTAAACTCTTAGGAAATGTCATCGACTCTCAAACACCACCTGAAGAATTCTTACCCTTAATTAAGAGAGACAATGACCAATTTTAGGAAACGAGTAGAATTGATCAACTCAGAATATTTCCAAGATTATGTCGATGATTTTTCCAACATTTCTCCTTTTTTTGACCACCTTGAAGTGTGACTATCTGTAGGCTTCTCTTCAAACATCACTTTACTAGAAAAGCCTGTGGTTGTATGAATGTGAAGCAAAACATAGTGTATCAGAGCCTAGGTTTTCTTATCTATAGACAGAATATAACAGTAATATTATTTAACCATACGGAAATCATATGAAATGAAGCAGTATATGTGAAAGTACATTTTTAAGTTTTAGAACATTAATTATATGCTTGAAATGTGGTGTCACAGAATTTTTTATATACAGGATTGTAAAGACCTATTGATTAGACAGTATCTAACTGATCTTTTATACCATAATTAGCACTACTTTTATAAACTATTTTCATAAAGTGCTTTTGTGTTAGCAATTCATTTATCAAACCCCAACTATCACCCTCCACTACACAGTAAAATAATATTTTTCAAATTTTCTTGACAAAAAAATTAGCCTGAGGTGTTTTTTAGAAAGCTGTTTTCTGTACCGTCTTCCTGTAAATTCTAATTATTTGGGACTAGGGTGGGACCTAAATATAGTATCTATAGATTTTAAGAAAGATACCAAGTGATTATTATGATGAACTGAGTGTGGAAAATACTACAGTAAACTCAAATTCTTTTAGATATTTAAAAATAAAATTACAAAAAAATCCTTATACTCTTATTTAATAGTAGCATAAAAATTATTTTTTGGATGTAAGTATGCTCATTTGTTTATATACAAATGAAGATAGGCATAAGAATATTCTGTTCTAAGAAACACTGCATATTATTGTGTTAAAATTGCCTACAGTATTCAGTACAGTAACATGTTTTAGAGTTTGTAGCCTAGGAACAATAGGCTATACAATATAGCCTAGGTATATTGTAGGCTGTACCATCTAGGTTTGTGTAAGAATACTCTATGAAGATTGCAAAAGGACAAAAATGCCTATGGATTCTTTTCTGAGAACCCAACCCCATTGTTAAGTGACGCATAACTGTGTTTATCTATCAAAATACTTAAATAAATACCAGGTTATCAGTTCTTTACCTCAATATATTTGTCAGTAATGGTAGAGGAGTAATCATTTCCTAAAAGGAAAATATATTTGAAGAAGGTATTAATTTGGATAGACTAGGTTATGATACAGTAATAAATTTGACCCTAAATTTCAATGGCTTAATACAGCAAGTATTTCTTGCTCAATCACAGTACATGTCTACTGAGGAGCAGAAGGGATTGGGAAAATTAGAATGAAGAAGCTACTCCATGTGGTTACTAAGGGAACCAGACTGAGTTTCTACCGCCTTCCAGTTACAGCACTTAGAATTTGCCGGCTCTTTGATTATCAAGGTAGGGGAAGGGAGAAACTGAGAAACAGCACTTGAGTGTCTCACTGCCTCAAGCTGGAAATGACACATTTCAGTCCATAGTTCATTGGCCAAAACAGTCAAATGGCCCAGTCAAAATGAAAGGGGGCTTGGAAGTACGGAGTGACATATGGAATATTACACAAACCTTATTATCTCTGCCTCTGTCTACTTTAAGCCCAATGAGTTTCCTAAATAATCACCTATCTTTAATCAATTAAGAGCTACCAAGTAGTCTGGGAAAAAGATAGGTTTTAATTGAACTGGTCTCTCACCCCAATAATTTGAAATTTACTTAAGACTGTTAGTGGATAATTCATTAAATTACAAGGAGTATACATTAAATAGCTAAGTTGTGTGATACATGCTTTGATTGCAAAAAGTGAACACGTTTTAGTGAGGCAGAGCTTCATGAAAGAAATTGGATAAATTAGGACCATACGATTTAGAAAAAATCTGAAAATAGGCTAGTAGAGAAACTTTGAGGCAACTATCAGAAGAAAATATGTCATGTTTGTGTTATTAAGATAAGCATAGAAATGAGTACATGATTTATAAAAACACACTATGCCTCATCATTATAGGAAAGAAAAAAATCATTTTTGAGATCCATTCACATGCAAAGACTCTGCTAATGCTTTACCTATGTTATCTGTATTTCTTCACTGCCAAAAATCATTAGAGGCAAACATCATTCCCATTTTACAGATGAAATAAAAAACATGAAGCAACTAGGCCAAGGTAACACAATTAGTAAATAGCAAAACTAAGATTCAAACCCATGATTGGGGGTCCATTGTTTATGTGTGGGAATGTTTGTGTATTTTTCCCATTAAGTGATGCTATGATAACCTAGAGCCTCCTTCACTAAACACTGCCTTTATGACAGAGAAAGAATATTTCTTCATAAAACTGTATTAGTTATTTTGAATCAAGTCATAATCTACTCCTAGCCATACTTAGTGAGCTTGTGGTAATGTATGTATAACATCTCTGTGCTACGGGACCTTGGACATGTAAAACAAATAGGCAAGATCATTGAGGCATATTCCTTTGAACAGCCCTTCTCCGCCTTTTTCTTCTAAATTGCACAAGAATTGGCAGCTAATTAGAAGCTCATTAGCAACATTGATAAACCATGTGACAAAAACAAATGCTGTGCTAACAGAAGGGACAGAACTTTTCAATGAATATGAAATAGGATATACAGATAAAACCAATTTGCTGAAACTAGCTTCCTATGCTTCTCACTGTATTTTATGTTTTCTTAGTTCATTCATCCATTCAAATATTTATTAACTACTATGTTCAAGACAATGTAGTTTTGAGGATGAAAGAATGACTCAAACACAATCCCTTCCTTCAAGGAGCTCAGGATATATATAGCAAGCTGATTAAGGAGTCTGTACAGTTCCTCTTTGTAAATGACCTTCATGAAGCTAGAAACAGATCTTTTTAGGTAAAACTTGGCATTATATTGATGCATCCCATACATGCACATCTGTGCAGCATCTGACTACACATTTGCTAGACTGCTGTGAAAGTGGACATGAAATCTATGGCTAAGAAACAAAGCAAAACATTTGATATGTATGAGAAGTGGATCTTAGACATTAGTTTGTGGTGTTTTGATGGACAAGTTTTCATGTAAATCTGAACTGCTTCTTTTCCAAATAAAAGCATTTAATTATTCTCCATTTGCAAGAAAGTTCTAACTCCTTAAATTGATATACAAGGTTTTGGCTTATCTTTCTTTTCTCTTTATGCCCTTCCCTCAATCTTTTGTGGATCTTAGAACGTGCCAGGCCATTTCACATTTGGGCTACTTACTCCTTTTAGCTTGGCACCCTACCAGCTCACTTTATCTTTATAATTCTTTCTCACACATCAAGATACAGGTAACCATCAAACGTAGAAAAATCTTCCTTGAACTCCAGCTGAAGTTGCTTTGCTTTCTGCAGTCCCCACTATTTGCTTACATTGAACTCATCACACCATGTAAGAGATACCTTATTTGACCCGCTATTTCTCCCTTTTAGTCTTTGAGATTCTCAAGAGCACAAGTTGTGTCATCTCTGTATTTTTGGTAGCTAATACTTTGCAAGGAAATAGTATGAATTTAATAAATAGTTGATTAAGTGAACCAATAAACTTGTGTGCTATTCAGATCCAAATCTATGATAGGAATATATGAATGCTGCACTAATATGTTTCCATCACAGGAGAATCTGCTTTAAGCTATAGGCATTTTTTTTAAAGATGTGTATCTACGTTATCCACTTAAATTCAGCCATTTTAATAAGATAGATAAGTAGACCATATAGAACAAAGATTTATATGAATGTCGATTTTTAATGGTTGCTCTCAATATAGTTTGTATTTGTTATGATCATATCTTAGTGGAATGATTATATCTAGGAGATTCCACTAGAATTAGAAACTTTTTAATCCTCTTCTTCCACAGGTAGCAGCTATCTGAGAGTTCTTTACCACCCTCCTTTGCAAAAAAGCTAAAACTTAAAAAAGTATAACATGTTTTCTTCTGAACTTTCTTAAGTGCAGATAGAAAAGAAAATATAAAAAGAGAGAGAAACAACTCCTAGGTTCGGACAACGAGAAGACGAATGCAACTTAGCAATGGAACCTAAGACACTTGTAAAGCAAATAAGGAAGTTGAGCCATAAAATGAAAGACTGCTGTGACAATTAACCTCTGAATACCACAGTGAGTATACAGTTCTCTTACCTCCCAGTTCAGTGTTCTTTCCAATAAACCTCCTTTCTAATTTATATTTCTTAACTCAGGAGTAACCGTCTTCCCAGAATTGAAAGATAACTGTGGCTGTAGGAGTCAGGCCAACTGATAGAAAAGCAGTTGTTTTGAATCTGATTTAAAGTGGCATCTAACTAGTAACCTTTGACATATCTTTTAACTGCCTCCTAATTTTTAAAATAGTGACACCTGAAAAGACAAAGGGCGAAAACTTTTGAGATTGCCAAAATGAGGAATCAGGTGGTCTTAATTTGATAGAATGTGTTGGTTAACTTGTGCCTTGCCTCATGAAGGAGATTAATTTCTCTTGCAAAAAGAAGGAAGATTCTTTGTATTGGTACTACATTAACTCGGAGACTCAGGGTCCATTAAAAGAAAAGAAAAACCAACTTTGGTTGTTGTGGTGGTGGTAGTTTCGAGTGACAGAAAATAAAGCAGTAAAGAATGAGATATGATTATATTTCAGTTTAGAAGAGCCATGCCAGATGAATTTCTATGCACATATGCAATTGCCTTCCAGATGTTAAACTGAGAAAAGATTCCCTAAGAATTCAAATATTCAGGCAGAAGATTTAAGAGCAATCTCCAGACCCTATCTGTTGGAAAACCTCACATCTATATATCTCTATCATTGGCTCTATTTGGAAGAAAAAAACAAAAACTTAACAAAAAAGTATAATAAATTCTAAATATTCAAAAGACATATATTCTATGAAAACTAACATAAATTTTAACAAAAGGAATTTTTATTAAAAGTCAAAATTATATTACCTCTTTGAGATAGAATCAGAAAAATAAAAGTTTTTAAAAGTCAAAAGAAGAATGTTCTTTTTTACTTTAAAAAAATCTCCTAAAAAAGTAGTCAAAAGTGTCAAACTCATTTAAAAAGAATGCATAAAACATAAAATTATATTACCAGTGTCAAGGAGCCAATGTGAAGACACAAGTCTAATCAATAATTTAGAGTACAGTCTAAGAAATGTTCTGAGAATACAGAAGAAAAGTAAAAATGTGGCAAAGATTAAAATAAGAGAAAGATAACAGAAGACAGAAAAATGACAGAAAATGTCAGTCTTAAAATTTCAGGATAAATAAATAAAATTTATGAAATATTTAACAATGATGAAATTGAAGACATTTCTCAGGAAGCAAAACTATGAATATGTCTTTAAACATTTTGGCCTAAATTACATAGAAATGTTCCACACCAGGATGAGTTTTAAAGGAACAAAAATGTTGAATTTCAATGATAAAGATTTAAAAACACGTAAGCATTAAAATGGTATCTTGAAAAAAAATGGAATGAGTTTGCTTTATGCTCTTGTGCATAATTTCCAAAATATGAATTTGTCACCATCACCTGTGACAATAAATTTCAAAAATAATACAACAAAATTTCAAGGATTTTGAGTCTTTATATGTATATTTTTCCAAAGTTAATGAGTATGGTGCAAATATATACTAACCTGTATCAAGTAGTTATGTTCAGAAAATGTATTTTTTTAAAGATAACTTAAAAATAGTTTTTAATCTAAGATAAAAATCAAGGAGAAAAATGAGTGGGAAATTATGTTACAAAAAGGCAAGTGAAAATGAGTTTAACATTTAAGTAAGTCTAAATTTTTAAATATGGGTAATGTGTTTCTGAAACAAATTTAAATTTGGGTAATGTGTTTATAAAACAAATATGGTAAATGTGTTTATAAACAAATTTAATATTAGAAATACTCAAAGATAAGCTATTTATTTAAATATATTTTATTAACATTGACAGTTGGGCAGTTGATTAAAAACTAGAAATTCACTTTCATTTGGACATTTGAAGTAGGTTTTAACTTATACAGTTATTTAATTATTAATATTCACCATTATTGTAAAAAACAGAAGTAAAAGGAAACACACATGCCTATGTTTTTGTGCCTGCGTGTGTATATGAGATTATATACATATGGTCCCTGACTTACCATAATTTAATTTATAGATTTCTTGACTTTTTGATGGTATGAAAGTGATAAGCATTCACCAGAAACTGTGCTTCCTGTTTTGAAATTTGTTCCTTTTCTGAAATTGCGATATCCGGGATTATGCTCTCTCATGATGCTGGGCAGCGACAGTAAACCTCAGCTCCCAGTCAACCACGTGATCATGAGGGTAAAACACCAACACTGTACTGTACAGTGTAATGCATTCAATACGTTACATGAGATATTCAATACTTTATTATAAAATGGCTTTGTGTTAGATGATTTTGCCCAAATGTAGGCTGATGTAAGTGTTCTGAGCATGTTTAAGGTAGGACAGGCTGAACTATGATGTTTGGTAAGTTGGGTGTATTAAACTCATTTCCAATTTATGGTATTTTCAAATTATGATGGGTTTATTGTGACTTAAGCCCCACTATAAGTTGAGGAGCTTCTGTATAAGTGCTTATGAAATGTGATGTTTTATTTACTCATAAATGTTAGGAATTTACAATACAGACTATTCTCAGGATAGTAACACATGTCCAGTTCTCGTTGATAGTAATCAGAGAAGGTTTACTTAAAAAGAAGCAATTTCAGCTGATATTTGAAGGATTAGTACAAACTAAGATTGTACAGTACAAGAAAAGTATCACAAGCTTCATGATGTAAGTAACTTTTTAACAAACAAGCATTTATAGATCCATTTGCGTCCCTTACTCCTAACATCCTTAAGCAAGTCATGTTGCCTCAGCCTTTAGAACATATTCCATCCATACATTCTTTGCTACCTCCAGTGTACCTCTCTTCTCTAGTCTAAAACATCTCTTGCGTGTACTATTGCAAAAATTAAAAAAAAAAAACTGCTTTACCTGTACACATCTAAACTCAGACTCATTGTGTCTGTATCTCTCTGGGTATTTGTTCCTGTAAATTTTTAAACAATTTATAGGCAAGTTACATGTTTCATAGCCCTTTATTTCTAAATACTTCAGCATAGTTTTCCTAAGAATAATGATATTCTCTAACGAGAATATCTTCCACAACTTCAGTTAATTTTATATAGATACAACACTTTTGTCTAATTTATTGTTTGCATTCTAACATTGTGATTATTCCCAATAATGTTCTCTGTAAGCACTATTTCTCCTCCAGTATAAGGCCAGAAAGAACATTACTTCTCATGTCTTTTTAGTCTTCTTAAATCAGAAATGTTACCACAGGCTTCATTGACTTTTATGTTACTTACATCTCTAAATAATTCAGCCCTCTATCCCCTCTCTTTTTTAACAAATAGAACATTCTTTCTTTAGGGCTTGTCTGAGATTTTTTTTCATGATTAGTTTCGGGCTTTGCATGCTTGGCCAGGACACTATATAGGTGATATGCCTTTCTTAGGTTTGGCGGCACACAATGTCCATTGATCCCTCACTAGTAATTTTAGCTTTTATAATACGGTAAAGGTTGTGTCTGCTTAATGGATATTTGTTTATTGATGATGTATAACTAAATAAATATTTTACAATTATGCAATTCAGACTATCAGGTTTTTTGTGGTCACATAAATTTCTACCATTGAATGGTGTTGTGTTGGTTGTGTTAGACTATGGGTAGCTACCATGATTGAGGTATTTTATTAAAATTATGAACCCTATTGTACCCTATTGTAGATACTATGGTGTGGTATCCAGAGCTGCCTTTTGGGAATATGGCTCTTGTTGTCCCACCTGCTGGGGTTGGTGGCTGCTGATGGCTCAAAGCAATTCCTCCTTGGGAATTGCTATAGGGGAGATAGATGTACCTAAATCAAGATTATGCTCCCTCTTGATGTATGTGATAGTGGGGTGGGACAGGGCAGCCTCAAACTAATACTAGTGGATGAAGTATTATACCAGTGAAGTGTTAACAAAATCCAGGTCTCTCTGCCTTAATTTCAGTTACTCTTAAAGACTAGACCAGCTCCAGAATTGTACCCAGAACTTGGTGAGGCATCTGCAGCAACTTCTCCCTCCACCCAGTCCCACTTCCCTTACTTCCCTTACATTTCTTCAAGGTGCTATTCCTAAAAAACACCTTTCCACCCACTTTGTGAACCCCCCTCCAGAAAAACCAGCTTTGTGCTACAAGTAAATCTCTAGATAACTGAGCATCTGTTTTCTGAGTGAACTCAATCTAAGGCAGAAAGGAAGCATTCTATATGTGTGCATGTGCTTATTGATGAAACTAATATTGCAAGGCACAATTTATGCAGGATGTTCTCGTTCTTTCTTGAAAATAAGTTCCTGTTGATAAGGTATTATCTATACTATTTTTGAGATCAACAGAGTAGAGTTTTACCTTTCTTGATAGGTTTGAATAATAAAGGCAAATCTAATTTACCTAGGAAATGAATTGATAAATAGATAGCTAGATAGATAGATAGATAGAGAGAGAGAGAGAGAGAGAGATAGATAGATAGAAAGAAAGACAAATGAATGGGAGGTATTAAAGTTTCAAAGTATAAGCTTTCACTCCTATTTTATAACACTGCTTGTGGAAACTGCATTGAATAAACCCCTTTCAACCTGTAAATGAGTAGAGTGATACAAAGTTTTCTCATGAGCATATTTAGGTAGTTTCTCATCATCAAACAAGACTCAGATAGGTATCATACTTACCAAAGGGGGATATAAAGCTTGATGTGTTTAAATAACTGGCTAAAAGCTATGTGGCAGCAAGTTGTAGAACTGGGATTTGAACTGGTATAGTTGACTTCAAAAATCTTTATCATTTACAATGTCACTACTTCAAAATATAATTTACTAACTTCTTAAATTGCTGGAAGGAGGGGAGACTTCAAACCTCATCAATAGTATTTGAATTCATAAATGATTACTTCCTCTGAAGAATCCAGATAAATATTCAATGTAATGTGAGAGCTCTGTATCCAGAGATAACTTGGTTCAAACTTGGACTTTGCCAAAGTAGCTGAATGACTTTGGATAAATTACCCGCCCTATCTAAATCCCTAATTCTTCATCTAAAAATCAGAATGATAATAACCTAGAGTTTTTGTGGGGATAAAACATGTTAATGAATTAAAATGCTTATTAGCATAGTACTTGGCACATAGTAAGCACTCAATAAATGTTAGCTGTTATCACTATACCTACCTAATCTATGTAAAATTTGGAAAAACATTATTGAAAGATTGATTCTCTGTTCTTTCTTTGTACTAACATGATATTTATACATCTCAACAAATGACAAGGTATTTCAAGATCAAACATATAACAACAACTCATTAATTATATTATCCTTTTAGTAAATCATTATCGGAACAAGTCATTAGGTGACCTTTTCTGGTTACCACAATCCAATAAAACTCACATTAGCCAGTGTTTCAGGAACATTAGTCTAATGTGCTTTCAGAGATCACCTTCTCTGAGCAGTAAAATAAGTTTGTGTGAAAAGCATAAAGCATGTAATACATAATAAAATTTGGATTTTAACGAACCATCTTGGCAAACTGACTAGTACTATAATTCAATAGTGAGCATTCCTTAATTAATGAATTAAAAAAGCCAAGAGCATGCCCTAAATGCTACAATTGATTACAGTTTCACTTATTTTCTATTTTTACTATATTCTCCTGATTTGTTGAGCAATAGATAGTGAATCTTAAGTGATCTCGGTAATGAAAATGAAGAATGGGAGCAACTGAAAAAGAGAGCACAATTACCAAGTTGTGTAGCTTTCAACGGATACTTTTTTCCTGAAAATATTAGCGATTTTGATTTAAATGTGAATGTAAATTGACTCAGGTGTTTTTCCTAACTATAGCCCTCCTGGGTGTATAATATTTAAAAAAAAAATCACTCACCCTCTGGATCACACTCAACTACATATCAAAGTTGAAACATTTCAGGAACATTAAGTCAGTAGATTATTTCAAAGAATAACGTCATCATTCAACTTCCTATGGCTTTTGAAACTAGTTTATTACCATTTATTGTAATTATGTGTTCAACTCTCCTTCAAGGCTGTAAGTCTCTAAGGATAAGAACTTTCCATAAATGTGTGTGTATTTTTCCTGATAGTGACTTAGAAGATATTGAATGTATGAATGCTGATGAAATGAACATATGACAGACCATACGATAAATAGCAAATAAAAGTTCTTCATTTGGGTTAAAATATTTTCCTAATAATGTACTCTAATTTTCTGAACTATCCCCAGAAATGTTAGCATGTTAGTATATTTCGACTAGTCTTAGATGTCATAAGAGGAACCATTATTTTTTTCAATAATGAGAAATTTTTTAAAAAACACTATCAATTTAACTATGACATGCCTTCATTACTAAGACAAATTCAAATTTTAGTGATATAAAATTTGGGAATAAATCCATCTTAGAATTAATACTGCTTTTGGCTTTTATACTTTTATGTGAACACACTTCATGTAAAATTTTTCTTTTGCTAGAAGAAAATTTAAAAAGAATAAAACAAAAATTGTTTACTACCCCTTAATAAAAAAATGACTTAGAGGCCACTAAGGAGATTACAGATAAGTCTCTACTCTTTAAGTATTTATTTATTTCTTTTTTTAAAGCTAGTTCTGGCAAACTAAAAATTGTCAAGAACGTTTGTGGGAGAAATTGAACTTTCTATTTCACTTAGACTCAGCCACTGTTAAAGGAACTATTTCCCCCCCCAGGGTTGGTATAAGGAGCAACAGCATGGAAACAACATTAGTAATAACATTTCAAACCCCAGATGTTGTAGGTATTGTATAATAGAAACAATTTCATGCAGGAAAAAGTAATTTTTAGGCAAATTTATTTAAGTTCATTTACATTAGTTGTAACTAATAATAGCTACAACTTGTGAACTATCACTATTTTCTAAGCCAGCTGTATATCAATGTTTTCTACAACAAAATAAATCATGTAAGCACAGATAATTCATAGAGACTTACAGTTTATGATTTGTATTTTAAAGTAAATATAGAGAAGTCTGCATATATTTAAAAGAGTTATTATCTTTCTGTACTTTTGGTATCAGGAAACCAATTAATGGTGAGTTTTGAAAGAAATAATCACCTTTGGAAAATCCAATTTGCCTTGACTTTAGACCTTAGCGTAACAAAACCAGGTAAATTACGATATAACCCACCAGCTGTTTTAGAAATTTTGGAGGTAATTTACTGCATTACATTAAAATAAATAAATGTCTGAGCCACTGCTTCATTTTCTTTTACATAAAGTGGGGCTTCTTTTAAAGGGTGGCATTATGGTTTCATCCATTTCCTTCTTGAAGAGAAGAGTTACTTTATCTAATTCCATACTTTTTCATGATAAACCTTTGACAGCCAGGGCTTAAGTTAATAGTTGTGCAGCCTTCTCCAGATTCATGTTTCTCATCTATAATAAAAGGGGAACTTCTCGTCCCCAAGCAATGTGATGGAAATGAAACAAAGTTGTGAGGTCCACTAGGACCTTGCTCCTACCTCTAACCATCTTCTCTGTTAGCTGATCACAATGGCTAGTAGTCATGTAACTGAACCCTCAAAACTTTATCACGTTTTTTTCTAGGAATACCCACTACATTGCCTAATTGTAAAAATCATGAGTTTTTATTGGAGGGATCTATTATTATTTTTTTAAATATTTGCCTTGTCGACAGTCCTTTGCAGTGGGCCTCTCCTGACTCTTGTCTTGCTAGTTCATGTCTGTCCAGCAACCACAAGTGAAAGTGTTGCTATCTATATTTGTCAGAAATTGAAATACTCACTAGTCTCCTTTTACTGGGGGAGCTGATTATGTTGCCTCACAAGGACTTGACAGTACTTAATATCTCTCACTCTGCATCCAGACATAGTGGGCTTTCTTATACCTTTTCTCTCCCCTGTGATAAACAAACCCAAGATGGGACTTGCCTTCTTGTTGTATGACCACACTAGTGCTCACCAATTTCTTCAATTTGCAAATAGGTAAGCTTAATAGCCTGGTGATACCTGTCCCAATTTTGACTACCTGGCAGTGTAGATTAAATGAGATAATAAATACAAAGTGGAATGAACAGTGTCTGGTCCATAGAGTGCTCTCAGTAAGTGTGTGCTAATATAATTATCACTGATAAGTGGATTTGAGTGTATACCATATCTCAGACCTATTAGATTCAAGGAAGCAAGATGAGAAAGTTCTACTTAGCCTTCCAAAAATAAACCTTACATAGTTGCAAACTTTACTAATATCACTAACACTTCATTTCTCATCTGGCTTTTGTCTTTAAGAAGATAGTCCTTAAAAACAGTCTTCTTAGCCTGGAACCTAAAAATAGGTAGATGGTAGAAATTTCAGACACCAAAAATTCTAAGAAGTCTTAACTATAGTTATTATTGTGGAATTCCAAACAAATATTTGGAAAAAGTATCCCTAGATTTTATTAGCAAATAAAGATTGCTATGATCAATGGTAACTACTCAAAAGTTGCCAGACCACAGCTTAGTTTTCATAGTTAAGTTTTGATAAGAAAAAGAGGTAGAATTGATTAGGCATAACTTTGGGTGAAGGTTCAAAAAGAAGTCACAACCAATTGGAACAAAAAATAAGACTTTGGCCAAACTCAGACTACATGTCTCTTGGTAGTGGAGAGACAATCTAAGAAACTGTAACAAGAGGTAAAGAAAGATACCTAGAAAATATACAGATTACATTTTTGCCTACAAACAATACTTGTTTCACCCCACATACATTTCCATAAAGTTATGATACAGTGAATCATCTGGTTGCCTCACTCCAGTATGACAAATAGCCAAACTGCAAAGCTTCACCTCTGCTTACAAACATGAGTAATAAACACAGACATGTCAGCTACCTATTTTTCATTGAAAGAGGCCTTAACCTGAACTGAGACAGAATTAAACACTGAAATAAAATACTATAAGACTGGATGGTATGCATTTTTTGGGTTCTATGTATTACATATTTTTACATATGGAGAGATAGATAATCTCTCTATATATGCATATCTAAAGTTGGGAGTCATGAGAAAAGCATATTTCATGTGAAAGAATATTCTAGAATAAAGGTTCCACTAATTACTAGCAATGTTGCCTGAAGCAGACCATTTAATGTTGCTGAGTTCCAGTTTACCTACCTGGAAAGTGAAATTGTTATCAGCCATTCTCCTTATATTTAAATTGTTCTTTCAATTTGATACTTCAAATAAGGTAATGCGTAAGAAAGCCCTGTGTATGCTGAAACACAGCATGTGTATGGAAGGGCTTATTAACTGTAAAGTCATATGACAAACAGCAAAGTTAAACTTTCTAGATTTTGTTGCCCCGAAGGTGCAGGCATCTATCTCTTCCCCAAACACTAATCTCATTTGTAGTACCAATTGCACAACTCAGAAAGAAAAATGTTAGGAAAATCCCAGGTGGTTTCTACTCACCTTCAAGAGTTATTTCTACAGTTGCAACAGAAAATGAATTGTTAATGTGTGTACTACAAATAACTGCATAAATAATGACTGTGCCAAAGAAACAATCAACCACTATTGATGCACATTTTACAACAGTCAATTCCAAGTGTAAAATGCTTGGCAACTTAAAAGAGGAAGTTGAACTTGTTAATTTTCTAGCAAGAAGGTTAAATAGAAAGGAAGCAATTCAAACATATGTGAGCAACAGGGCTCCCTGGCATTTAAAATCCCCAAACAGCTGGTGGAGAGAGAGCCTACTGTTAGAGAAGCATCAGGGCTGGAGAGGATGGGAAGAAAAGAAATGGGTAAGAGAAGGAACTACAGATGTTTTCCTAGAGACTTGTTCAATTTTTCTGTCAAAAACTTTTTCAATTACGATTGGAACTTCTGCTACAATGCTACAGCTAACATTTTCTGAAGACCAATTTTATGTTAGACATGGGTAGAAATTTTATATGTGATTATCTCATTTAATCTCCACAAACTGTGAAGTTAGTGCTATGATTCTCATTTTGTAATTAAATAAACTGTGTTTAGGGGCATTAAGCGATTTGACCAAGGTAATTTACAGAATCAGGATTGAAATCTATTGCCAGTCTGACTTTGAAGCTGGAATTCTTTGCATCACTTCAGATGCAAATACAGAAGAGTCAAAAGAGACCTTTAAATGCATAAGAACTCTACACTTCTCGTGACACACATTCATGGCAAACCAATTGGGATGTATGTTATATTTTATATTAGGTTGATCCATATGAAATTACCAAAATTAGACCATCTTTGTCTACCACAATGACAGTTTTCTATAGTTCAACTTAATATATGCACTAAATAATTCAGCTTCTATGCTTTAATCCAAATGTGTTCTCTCCACTTTTACCACCTAGCCACTCCGTAGTCGCTTACTCTATTCTTCACCTGTGAAAAATTATCTCAACCTTTTCAGACTGAGCTCAAATATCATTTCTTTCTTTAAGCCATCCCTCAACTTCTTTAATAAGAAGACAATCTCGATGATCCTAAATAGGAAATGTTTTCTGCCTCCTTTTAAGGTTCTTGATCTGAACTCTTAAAATATTTTTCTCTTTTGACTTAGAATTGTCAATATTTTGGGCTTCTATTTAATTATTTCAACAATATTACAATCTCCTTGAGAGAAAAGACAAAAATGTTCATCATATTTCAATTACTTAATACTGGAACCATCGTATAATAAAGATATATATTATCAAGGACATCAAGTTTAAACTATGTATACTTGAATCTTATCACTTTTTGCATAGCTTTGAAATTATTTATTTATAAATTGCACATTGAACTTTAGAACCCTAAATGCAGGAACTTTGTGTTGCATATCTTTGAAGCATCTAAACCTATCCCAGGGTCAAGTATATAATTTGTGTTCACAGAATACACATTCCATATACAAGGTGCTTCCTTGCCCCAGTCCCAACTGCACCCATTAACTAGGATAAAGCTAGCTTTGGTTCCTGTTTACTGACTTTGCATATACTCTGGCACTATGTGCAACCTCCCTTCATGTCTCCTACAGTGCTATCTGTTTTACCAGTTTACTAAGAAAGTCTTATAAACAGATGGTAATGGTCTTTATTCAATCTTTAATCTTTGGAGGCATAATTTTTCAAATAATACATCATTATTAACCTGTCCACATACTTATCTGTGAGTGAGGACTCCTTATCTTAATTCATGGCTTATCAATTTTAAGAGCAATAATTAAATTGCCAGCATGTGAATGCTACAGATGTATAACATTTTAAAAATGCATGTTCCATGCATTTAATTAGATGTTTTGCATCTTAATTCACATAATACTTAAAATCATTCTATATATGTCACACTATTAAGCCATGTTAACTATGGAATATTGGCATAAGAGAAGGTAGTAATGTAGTCAAGGCCATATAGTGAGCAACTAGTAGAGCTGAAATCCACATCAGTTCTTTCTGACTTTATAGTTCATTTTTTATTTACTTTATAATATTTTCTGAGATAACTCAACAAATTCCAAGAAAAAGGCTGACTGTAAACAGTTTGGGTATTTTGATATCATTGTTTACTCTTTCAGTCATGTGTTCTCACACCACAGTCATTAAATAATCAGTATAATTATTAAGAATCAAATCACTGTGATAGAAGGCAAGTAACCAACATTTTCTCTTTCCAGAAGGTTTCATAATTGCTACAAGAGTTTGCTTATACATTGTTTGCTATAATCGTCACAATAATCCTTGGAGGTAAATACATATAACAGTCTCCATCTGAATCTCAAATAAGCAAAGAACTCAGAACTTAATAACTCCCTCAGGTCAACAGCCAGTAAGTGAGAGAGGTTGCATACAGCTCCAGGTCTAAGTGACTTCAAATCCATGCTCTACCCCAGGAGGCCACGTGCTTGCTCTCTAAGAGCAATGAAAATTCTTCACTATGGACAAGTGCACATTAGAAATTATTATGCAGCACTGTGAACCATCAGATATTCTATTCCCAATTCTAGGAATCTGCACATTATAGGGAAGGGCTTTTGAAATTATTTTGTATATTTACTTGCTTTGATTTTTTTTTAATCTAAGCCATTGGCTGCCTAACACAGCCAAATATTTTGCATAGAGATGTTGTTAAGAACATTGACTGACTTGGAAAGATCCTGAGCAGTAAAAATTCTGAGCATCAGAAATGGTGAACATATATAACATATTTATTTTGTTACTTTTTTCTCATAATGCCTATATATCCAGACAAAATTCTAAGTACTGATGCAATGGGTAGCTTTAATGTATGGAGTATGGATTCTCAAGGTCACCCTATGTAGCTCTGGATCTCAAACCTGGATTAGCATGAGGACCATTAGAGATATTTGTAAAAATACAGCTTTTCAGGTCCTATGATTGATTTGGAATCTTTGGAATACAATACAGTTATATTAAACAATGGCTATAAAATGGATTTTGCTTAACAATGGCATGGAAAATTCATGTTACATCATCTTTGCTGAGCTAGAACTGTACTTCCCAGAATTTTCTCCTTCCATGCATGGTTCCTGCTTAGTTTGGACACATTTTACATGAGACTGGGAAGAAAGGAGAGAAGCAGCAAGCATCTTATTTTTACCCTTAAAAGGTCAGTGCAGGACACAAGGTCCTGGTGTAGCTCGCAGATCTATTAGCTATATGCTAGCAGATTTAACCTTGGTATTGTGAGGCAACAGCTGGGCCTAAAGAATCTCAACTTTCTGTTGCATTTCTTCATTCAGCTTCTTTGATTCCTGGGCCAGGTGCATATTTTGCTCCGTGATGAAGGACATCAACAAGTTTCTGTTGCAGAATACTCCCAACATTCAAATTGGAGTTTGGAGGTGGTAAGAAATCTAGAAGTTCCAGTTCAACTTTGAAGTTTCCAGTTGTTTCTGTTTCTAATAGTTCATGTGCATATTCTATTCTGAATTGTCTACCATATTGACTTTAAGTGACAACAAAAAGACAGTGGCATTGCATACATTGTGTAGCCAACTTCCTTAAGTGCATATTTCAAATATCTGTAATGTATCTGTTATATGTATTACTATGTGTGTATATGTGTGTGAATGTATATATACATATGCATGCATACATACATAGAGATGAGGATAGAGCTATGTATGAATATATATACACAGATATACATACCTACATTCACTGTACAATGACATTTTGGTCAAAGATGGATTCGATATAAGATTGTGGCCCATAAGATTATGAAACATTTTTACTGTAATTTTCTGTGTTTACATACACAAATACTTACCATTGTACTATAATTGCCTACAATATTCAGTAGAGTAACATGCTTTATAGCTTTGTAGCCTAGGAGCAATAGGCTATACCATATAGCCTAGATGTGTAGTAGGCTAAACCTAACCATCTAGGTTTGTGTGTGTATACTCTGTGATATTTGTAGCCCAATGAAATCACCAAATAATACATTTCTCATAATATAAGCAAATCTTTAAGTGATTCTTGATTGTATATACAAATATATAAATATACATCCACCTATACATCCATCCAGAAGCATCTTAATGGTTCTGCTATTGTGATTCAACCTTGAATGTCCTGGTTCGTGAGAAGTCTGGATTAGTGGGGTAAGCTCATTGACACTGCTATCAAAGGAGTACATTAAAAACTCTTGGAACCATCTTTGCTTCACTTGTTCGGCTACTCATACATAAGAACTGTTAAATGTGGCAAATTTCCCAAATACCTACTGTCAGTGCCTATTACAAATTCTCTTTTTTTTTTTTTCTTTTGAAACAAAGTTTCACTCTATTTTCCAGGCTGGAGTGCAGTGGTGCAATCTCGGCTCACTGCAACCTCTGCCTCCTGGGTTCAAGAGACACTCTTGCCTCAGCCTCCCAAGTAGCTGGGATTACAGGTGTGTGCCACTTTGCTCAGCTAGTTTTTGTATTTTTAGTAGAGATGAGGTTTCACCATGTTGGCAAGGCTAGTCTTGAACTCCTGACCTCAGGTGATCCGCCCATCTCCGCCTCCCAAAGTCTTGAGATTGCAGGCGCCTGTTACAAATTCTTATAGGAAAGAAATAATTGAAAGTAAGAAATCTGTGAATGGTAGAGGTACTCCCAGGCCCAGCACCCACAACTAGTTTCCTCTCGCATTTCTGTGGTCTTGAGCAACCAAAACAAAATGCAAGGCCTAGGCCGAAACCTGAGTTCTGCTACCTGAGTTAGCTTGGTGACAGGGAAAAACACTCAGCTTCTCTAAATCTGTTTGTTTTTGATCTTTAGAATCACATGTTCTTGGGACCTCAAGAAGAGAGGGGTTTACCCAACCCGCAGGTATTTCAGGGTACAAACCTATGGCTGGACTCAGCTTCAAAAGATCTTATCTGAGATTCCTTGTCAAACAGTTACATCAAAGCCAATCTAAAAGGCCTATGTAGAAAGAATTATCCTTGCTGCACTTTAAGCAAATAATCAGGCCAAGTATAAGACCACCGTCTATTTTGTACAGAACACAGCCCTATCATGATTTGTTTTTAACAGAAATTAGGACTAGAGAGAGAGAAATTAGGTTTCAAAACTTATCATCGTTAGATTCTAGACTCATTAGTTGTTTTTAAGTTTTTGTCTACGTTTTAGACTAACCTTTCTTATTCCTGTGAACCAACCAGCAATCTCTAGCTGCAGCTAAGACAAAACAAAAGGTGATGGGTAATGTAAAAATCTAGATCAATATTCTAGTTCTGAGCAATTATCCTGCAAATCCTGCCAGGTGCTGGGAATAAATAGGATGCCCATCACCCAGAGGTTTCCTTTTTGGGAAAGTAAGACAACAGGGACTAACCAAAGCCAAGTCCCATGCACCCAAATCTTAGCAAGCATAACTATAGGCACCAGTTATCTGGGCATGTCACAAGATATTCTTTTCTCTCCCTTGTTGAAGCAGGACTCAGTTCTACAGCTTCACCTTAGTATTCAGCTTATGATAAGGGGTCCATGCAACACCCCAACCCTGCCTGCCCAGCAAGACACATTTTTGTCACAAACTCAATTCCAAGCTTCATGTCAAACGCCTAGGAAAGAAAACTGGATCTGAGGGATGCAGAGGCAGATGATAATGAGAGTTAAAAGGCACAGCACATTTGAGCATGACTAATTCCTGCCAATTAACCCAAGCTTCCCGTTTCATGGATAAAGGTCATGCTAGTATCCATGGCATAAATGAGGCCTAGCAAATTCAAAGGCTACTGACAGCAGGGGAGATAGGGTGTATGTGGGTAAGAGTGGATATTCCCACCCTCTATGCCACCCTGTTAACATGTTAACATGGGTGAAAGCTGCTTTGATACGCATGTGTGGCAGCCTATCATGGTTGCAGGGACTCAGGGATACAAGGACGGAGGAAAGAAAGAGGAATGCCTCACTTTCCCTCCCTCCCATACCCTGGGTATTTGCTAGGAAGAGAAAGGAACGAGGGATGCCTGCTCCCCTGTTTCTAGATAAGTAGCCATTCATCTTGTCTATACCCCTTTTGAATGCATCCTGAACCCCTGGAACTCCTCTGGAAAAAAAAAAAAGACTTCTTTTTCCTTTTTCCTCCTATGTCCTCTCTTCACTGATAGGTGATTGTGTCTCCATATCTATGGGACACTTCCGTCAGATGCATCCTCCAAAGTGGGACGAGTTAATTTCCCAAACCTTAGACTAGTTGGCTTAGGATTGGGCTCAGGGAAAAGGAACCCAGAGGCCTCACATGCCAGCAAAAGGGTAAAAGTTTTTTTTTTTTTTATCAGTTCAAGGTTTTTGGCCTCCCTCTCTCTGTGCAAACTGGTAAAAGGCCTTGGGATTTTTGAGCTGTCCTTACCCTCCACTTCTTTTGTTTTGATACATGTTTTCTAATAACTTGGTTTGTCTCTTCTTGCGTTTAGGCCATCAAACTCCAAATGGTCATGCAACTGGAGCCTTAGACAATGGCCCCTTTTGCCGGGGACCCTTAGATAGGCCTCTTAGGGAGATCTGACTTCCCAAAACAGGACCTCTTGTCAGCAGGAAGCTGTTAAGAGTGGTCTTCATCCTTATCCTTACCCTTTTCTTAATGGCAGTTAGATGTACTTCTTTAGAAAAAGGAATGAGACAGCCAAGTGCCTAGACAGATAAAAAGGGGTCCCCGGAGAATCTCTTGACCTGGCTCACAAGTGTCTACATCACATGCTTTTGTGCAGATGAGGGAACCTGCCCAGGGCTTTGTCTGAGCATGCCCACATGAGCACTGGGGAAACAGCGTGGGGCCACAAGGAGGGGGAGGAGCCTGGCCTCTTCAGTTCCTGTGTGGTGGCCTGGGATTTAACCTGTGAGGTGGAGGGCCTGTTAGCAGGACCCATCTCACTTTGCTGAGTTTTTTTTTTTTTTTTTTCTCTTTTCACCCAATAGAATCCTGCTCTCCTCACCCTTCAATGTGTCCATGTGCTTAAATTTTCCTAGTTGTGTAACAAGAACCCTGTTTTAGCTGAACTAAAGAGCAAAATTCTACAATATTGATCTCTTGCCATGTATTTACGAGACCTACATGAGAAAATGTTGTAAAGTCCCATTATAAAACACAGCTTGGCATATATTAAGTACCGAATAAATGGTAGCTATAATTATTTTATAAGACATCCGGATTTACAAAATAAACACTGCCATGATTTGTTACAGTTTGAAAAAGAAAAAAAAAACTAATTACACGTGAACATTTTTTTCAACCTGTAAACAAAAGTAGACAAGTGACAAGTAGCTGTTAGAAACTGTGCAGATAAGGTTCACAAGTTCTTCAGAATAATTATTTGCCTCTTTCAAGTTGAAAACAAAGGAAATCTGTTTCCCAAGTGTTTCACCCCCTTCCCCCATCCCCCATCTCTAACAATGCCTTATTTACTTGTTTTCTAACGACTTCCTGCTGCGTTTTTCATCAAGTTGTCTCGTCTGGAACAGAACATATGTACTGCAGGCCCTAATTAAGGCTAACTAAAGTACCTCTTGCTTTCAGTTTAATCCAATCTGCCAGCAATCAAGAAAAATGACCCTGCAATGGCAGGCTGGGCCTCCACTTAAGCTGCTTTGCAGAAATGGGACAAAGTGCCTACGTCAAGTGGGAGTCTGAAATGATACCTGATGAAAATGAAAAATGACAGACTCTCTCACATGAAAAAATAAAGCTTCTTAATAGCAAATAGGCACTGACAAAGCTCAGGAAAGCCAAAGAAACAGTATTTGGTGGGAATTGGAAAAAAAGAGTCCTTTGAAAGCAAGAAAACATATAACTTCCTGTTATATAATTTTCTATACTCAGCCCTCTGTACAGCTCTAAAATTAAATCAAATTGAAAACATATTATTTAATTTTGATTTACTTCTGCCCCAACTTCACAACAAAATCATTTAAGATGGTTAATTAATATGTCTTTTCTGACCCTTGTTTAAGGTCTAAGGAAATTTATTTTGAGTCATTGCTTGGACACGCTCTGAGTGCTTTCTTCTTCTGGATGGTGAGAACTATTTATTCAATTGCATGCTCCTCATAACCAACAATGAGACTCAGATATAGCAACCTACTTGGTCTGTGCCATTCTGCTCCCCTTAAACCCAACCATTATATATTTACCTTTCCTTGGTGAGTCTGTGCAATGATGTCTGGCAAGCGATCTCTGTAATAGTCACATTGTACCTGAAGAGCTTCTACAGGGACAGTTTCTTTTTTTCTCTCTTTCTCTCTCTTTGTTAGTTTGCCATACTTATTTTTTTTTCCTTCAACTTTTAAGTTCTAGGGTACATGTGCAGGATGTGCACATTTGTTACATAGGTAAACATGTGCCATGGTGGTCTGCTGAACAGATCAACCCATCACCTTTGTTTCACCTGCGTCCCTGTGAAGAGACCACCAAACAGGCTTTGTGTGAGCAACAAGGCTGTTTATTTCACCTGGGTGCAGGTGGGCTGAGTCCGAAAAGAGAGTCAGCGAAGGGAGATAGGGGTGGGGCTGTTTCACAGGATTTGGATAGGTTAAGGAAAATTACAGTCAAAGGGGGTTGTTCTCTGGCTGGCAGGGGTGGGGGTCACAAGCTGCTCAGTGGGGGAGCTTTTGAGTCAGGATGAGCCAGGAGAAGGAATTTCACAATGTAATGTCATCAGTTAAGGCAGGAACAGGACATTTTCATTTCTTTTGTGATTCTTCAGTTACTTCAGGCCATCTGGATGTATACGTGCAGGTCACAGGGGATATGATGGTTTAGCTTGGGTTCAGAGGCCTGACACTTTGTATTAAGCCCAGCATGCATTAGCTATTCTTCCTGATACTCTCCCTCCACTGCCCCCCAACAGACTACAGTGTGTGGTGCTCCCCCCATCCATGTGTCCATGTGTTCTTATTGTTCAGCTCCCACTTACAAGTGAGAACATGCAGTGTTTTTTTTTTGTTGTTGTTGTTCCTGTGTTAGTTTGCTGAAGATAACGGCTTCCAGCTCCATCCGTGTTCCTGCAAAAGACATGATCTACTTCGTTTTCATGGCTGAATAGTATTCCATGGTGTGTATATATACTTTCTTTGTCTAGTCTGTTATTGATGGGCATTTGGGTTGATATTGTGTCTCTTTGCTATTGTGAATAGAGCTGCAATGAACATACATTTGCATATATCTTTATAATAGAATGATTTATATTCCTTTGGGTATATATCTAGTAACGGGATTGCTGGATCAAATGATATTTCTGCCTCTAGATCTTAGAGGAATCACCACACTGTCTTCCACAATGGTCGAACTAATTCTACCTCTCCAGAGGCATGTGTCTTCATCCATACCTCTTTGCCACACTATTTTCTTCTTCAGTCTTTATCAACTTTTCTCCCTAAAATCAGAGGAATTTCCAGTGGCAAGATAACAAGGGTATTTGCTGGGAATGTTCATGCCGTTTGTTATGGAGATGTTTTGTGGTGGAAAGGAAGAGGATGAATATTGGATCCAGAGAGGCCTCGATTTACCTGTGGTTTCCCTTTCTGTTGTCTGTGTGGTCCTGGGCAAATACCAATGTTTCAGTTTGCTTGCTATCATCAGAGTCTTTAAGACAACATTATATAACACTCTAAGGATAATTGGCGATTAAGTGATAAAAATAAGTATAAAGTACTCATAATGCCTTGTATATAGTAGGCACTTAACATATAACTTTCCTTCATTTCTTTCCAATTATATTTTATTTTGTGATTCGGAAATCATTCAGATGTCTCCCAAGTTTTGAACCAATCGTAACCTCCTATATATAGGATAGGGAACGAGTTACTAATTTCTGTTAAGCTATCCCTGACTCTCAGCTTCAACAGGCTTAATCTCTGTTGCTCTATCAAAGAATAAGTAGCTACTGCCATGGTGATAGCTTTTCAAGCTGAAGGAAAAAAAAGGAATGTGCTCTAATATTCTTCTAAGGGTTTAGAAGAATAATTCTAAGAAGAGTTTAGAAGAATATTAGAGCACATTTCTTTGAAAAGAGACAAATCCCTAAGTCATGTGTATCTTTGAGGGGTTCTCCTTTGTTTTAGAATAAAGCTCATCCTCCCTGGCATCTTATCAACCTTTTAAGTATCTGGTTCCACAAATCTCTATCTGCTCATCTTTAGCAAGTCCCACCACTTTGGGCTACTTGTATTCACCACAGTCTTTCAGTCTTTGCATTTTTATTTTTTTCTCTTTATCTAGAACTCACTTCCCATCCTCTTTACAGACTACAAATTTCTCAAGATTTAGATCAAAGATTCTTACCCCCGGGAAGTCTTTCCTTGTTGGTTCATGTCCTAAGGTCTTTCTTTTTCTATGTTCTCAAAGCCGGGCCTCATTCCAGCCTAGAACCATACTTGCCAGAAAGCTGTCACTCAATAAATGCTTCTTAAATTAATGAACAAATGATAGTTGTCTCAATCTATTATCATGACTTGACTATTTCTTTTTATTTACTAGAAATTTCTTAAGAACAGAAGATAACTTTCTAGCTGGGCAACAACCTTGTCCCACAGTGGGCAGTCAGTGCCTACATCTGGGAAAACTAGGTAGATAATTACATAGATAAATATTTAACTTCCTCTTTTATACAGTTGTACTCCTCCTTTTTTTTTTCTTCTTCTTTTTTTTTTTTTTCTTTGAGACAAGCCTCACTCTGTTGCCCAGGCTGGAGTGCAGTGGCGTGATCTCGGCTCACTGCAACCTCCACCTCCTGGATTCAAGCAATTCTCCTGCCTCAGCTTCTCGAGTAGCTGAGATTACAGGCACCTACCACCACACCTGGCTAATTTTTTTGTATTTTTAGTAGATATGGGGTTTCACCATGTTGGTCAGGCTAGTCTTGAACTCCTGACCTCAAGTGATCCACCCACCTAGGCCTCCCAAAGTGCTGTGATTACAGGCATGAGCCACCACACCCGGCCAGTTGTACTCTTACATAAGTGAAAAAGACAGAACCATATAAGGTGATGCACAAATTAACTGGGTTATCTTCATAAGAAAGGTAATAACTTTTTATTTTATTAACAATAGTTATTAATATTGTTTAATATTACATGCATGACAATATACTAAAAGCTGTACATTCATTGTCTTATGCAATCATTATTGCTACTCTATAAAGTAATTACTATCATTATTCTCATCTTAAAGGTAAGGAAATTAAATTTTAGAGAGGTTAGTGGATTGTCAAATATTACAACTCTAAAAAAGCAATGAGAACTCAAGTCTATATGGAGTTGAAGACCAAGCTGTCAAAGATCTGCTGTACAGTGACCACTCCATTTATGTTCAATACCACAAGATTGTCACTGGTATAGTAACAATACTACCTCTCTAAAAGAAACACCCTAGAAACGTAGAGAAATTAGGCAGCAAATGATTAAAACTGAGTCCTAGGAAGAACTACAACCTTCAGGGACTTTGATCTTGTTAAATGATGTTTGATGAAAATGTCTAGTATCTGGTACAACTCATATAAATGCAGCATGGCGAGGGTTGCAGCATGGTCAAACACATATTGTACACAATTAGAATGCCATGTACTGTGCTAGATGCTTTGAAAAGGTAAAAAGAGAACATATCTATTATATTTAATCATCATGATAACTTTATGATGTGGGGCATTTAATTTCAATTTCATTGATTAACAAACTAGCTCATTAATCCATGGCAAAATAATTTTTTGAAATTTAAATTTTGTTTCCTTTTCATTGTTATAATTCTAAGAAAAAGTTATCTCCCAACATTTCCTCCCTTTGCCCCAATGACCCTCTGGCTTCTCTTATCAGGGTGAGAGTAGAATATGAATAAATATCTTTGTATGTCATAAACCATTCTAAAGGCAATTATCTCTATGCCTCACATGTTCCAGGGCTTTGTATTGCTGGATATGGCAATTTGAGAAGGAAGAGTTGCCACTTAAGTAGTAGGGAGATGGCTGGTTTCCTATAAGCTCAGAATACTAAGTGTTATGGATTCCTAGAGGAGATCTGTGTGCATCACTGGTGTACAGCACCCCAGGGGAAGTAGGAACTTGAGGCAAATTGATCCCATGGGAGTTTTTGGACACGAGGACTCAGAGAGTATTCATGTTTCCAGCATGAGGAGAGTGGAACAGAACATCTTTCAATGGCCTGTGTGAGTACAAGAGCATCTCTGATAGTGGCCTGTCTGATAAATTTAAAACCAATGGGAGCTTCTTTGGTTTGTCAGGACTATGAGAGCACAGAGTTTTCTGCATGAAAGGATTTCTTGATCCTTCCCTCATCTTTGAAGAACTGAGGTCAGATTTCCAGACAAACCTGGAATATGGAAATGACTCCTTGTACAATTGGATATAGGTGGAAAATAAAGAAATTACTAATTTCCTGTCACTTGAGTGTTTTGGTACATATTCATGTTGACCACACACTTGTTTAACAAACCTATATTGATCACCAAAATGTTTTAGTTATTTTGCAAGGCACAAGACGTAAGATCATGATCAAGACATAGCTCCTAATTTTAAAGGGTCCACAGTACTGGTGATACAGACAGAAGGCAGGAAAATACTAGGTAGAAAAGTATGGGCTCCATTCTCAAGCCTGGATCCATGCCCTAAGTGAGAATATGCATTCCTGTTTTCCTGCCCAAATGTTGCCTTTTCCAAAACCACCCTGGCCCGCCATGCTCCCCATCCTATACCCATAAAAACCGCAGCTTCCACTGGCAGAGGGGCAGAGTAGTGGAGCAATGCAGCAGAGAAGGAGAGAAGAGAAGAAGCGTCTGAACATCGAGAGGAGAAGCAGCAGCTGGACATCAGAGACTATGGTCAGAGAGGAATTCTGCCACTATCTTCCCACTCCATCCCCTTTCTAGCTTCCCATCCTGTTGAGAGCCACTTCCACCACTCAATAAAATCTTCCACATTCACCACTCTTCAATTCGTTTTTGCAACACAATTCTTCTTATGTGCTGGACAAGAATGTGGGTACCAAGAGGGCGGGTGCAAAAGTCTGTCATCCTGACCCTCCACTGATCTGGTTAACACTTAGCCACCCACAGATGGCAAAGCTAACAGAGCCCACTATAACACATGCCCTCTGGGGCTCCAGGGGTTGTGGGCAACCCCTAGATGCTGCCATGGGTTTGGTACAGGGTTTATTCCTGCCAGCATCCAAAAGCATTCTTGCCCTGGCTCCTGCATCTACCTGCTCACCTGCCTGCTCCCACTCCTACAGGGGGTTTTAGAGCTGCTAGCTTAGAAAGTGAGCCACCCCTTCACAAGTCCTGCAAAGGTGTCAAGGGAACCATCCCATCTCACTGGTAAGGCAAAAAAAGTAACTGGCAAATTGTTGCGGGAAGTCGGGGACCCCTAATGGAGGGACCAGCTGGAGCTGCGGCAGAGGAAAAAAAATTGTGAAGATTTCATGGACATTTACCAGTTCCCAAATAATACTTTCATAATTTCTTATGTCTTTCTTTAATCTCTTAATCCTGTTATCTTCGTAAGCTAAGGATGTATGTCACCTCAGGGCCACTATGATAATTGTGTTAACTGTACAAATTAATTGTAAAACATGTATGTTTGAACAACATGAAATCAGTGCACCTTGAAAAAAACAGAATAACAGTGATTTTAGGGAACAAGGGAAGACAACCATAAGGTCTGACTGCCTGCGGGGTCGGGCAAAAAGAGCCATGTTTTTCTTCTTGCGGAGAGCCTGTAAACGGATGTGCAAGAAGGGAAGATATTGCTAAATTCTTTTCCTAGCAAGGAATATTGATATTAATACTCTGGGAAAGGAATTCATTCCTTGGGGGAGGTCTATAAATGGCCGCTCTGGGAATGTCTGTCCTATGCGATTGAGATAAGGACTGAGATACGCCCTGGTCTCCTGAAGTACCCTCAGGCTTACTAGGGTGGGGAAAAACCCCGCTCTACAAAATTTGAGGTCAGACCAGTTCTCTGCTCTTGAATCCTGTTTTTTGTTGTTTAAGATGTTTATCAAGACAATATGTGCACTGCTGAACATAGACCCTTAATTCTGCTTTTGCCCTTTGCTTGTGATCTTTCCTTTTGCCCTTTGCCTTGTGATCTTTGTTGGACCCTTATCAGGAGTTTCTGAATTTGCCCTTATTCTGTTTCCTCAGAAGCATGTGATCTTTGTTCTCCTTTTTGCCCTTTGAAGCATGTGATCTTTGTGACCTACTCTCTGTTCTTGCACCCCCTCTTACCAATATGTGATGTCACCCCTGGTGGCCCAGCTGTAAAATTTCTCTCTTTGTACTCTTTCTCTTTATTTCTCAGCTGGCTGACACTTATGGAAAATAGAAAGAACCTACATTGAAATATTGGGGGTGGGCTCCCCCGATAGCAAATATAACATAGTATGGAATAATCAAGATTGTGAAAGTAAGCATAAGCAACCGATTTTAAAGCACCATAAAGGAGGGTATGCTGATTTGATGTTTCAGGATTAGGGAAGGCATCCTGGAAAAAGAGAACAGCAAAGCAGAGATCTAAAGGACAATGAAAAGATGGGCATGTCAACAAAGCTCGAGGAGTATGGGCTCAGGTTGGTTAAACAACTTGTGCATCTAGAAAATGATAGAGTTGCAATCTAAAGTTTATGATATTTCTGCTAGTGTACACTGTTAAAAGAAGGTCTTTGTCTAAGGAAAACAGGTGGGGTGAACCAAACAAAGTAAAAAGAAAAGCAGATTTTAGCCAGTCCAACCCATGTGGAACTCTATGTTGAGGTCCCATTTAAGGCTCAATCTCCAGAAACAGATGAACAGACCAGACATACACAGCTAGCCTGCTACCTTGCTGGTTCATTCATTCTCATTATAGTGATTGGAATCTAATGTTGGTAAGATCTGAGGATCAGAGAGCCTTCATTTCCCCCTTTTAATTCCACCACATGGAAAAGAGATGCAATTTAATCTCTGGACTAGACAGGAATGGTTACTTCCTCTCTGGATGGACCCCTGCAGATACCATTGACTTAAAATGTAAACAAACAAACAAACAAACAAACAAAACCAAAAAATGTGTTAGCAAGTCCCTAGGCTCGCCATATCTATTATACAAAGCATGCAGGAATTCCATCGACAGGAGGCTAATACATGCTGTGTGGCAGCAGCAGCAGTAAGAGCAATAGCCATATACAGCTGCAACACAGGCACCATGAATCTGCTTCAGATGTAACTTTATTAGATAGATGGCCCTATTTGATTAATCATAGCAACTAGTGGGAAACACTATTTGCATAGAGCATATCTTTTCTGTCCTAGCATCCATTTGTGGGTAAGACACATTTGACAAAAAGCAGTTAGGGAATGGGCATCAGACACATAAAAGGTTTATGTTGTTTTTACGAACAAAATTGCTGTTTACAAATATCACACAGCAGGTTCTCTGTTTTATGGACAGAAATAATTCACTCTTAAGCTATAAAGGTCTCTGGGAAATGGATTTGCTTATCTCCATCTCATTTTAAATTATAAGGAGCCCATGCCACCATCCCAGAGGTTTCTACTTTTCCTGGCCATGCTTTGAATATTCACACACACCACCCAAATGATGAATACTATCTGGGGAGGCTTGCTGGCCACAGTTCATTTACAGCACGTTAGCTAAATGTCATTATTCTTTGCAAAGTGCAGGCAAACACAGAGGTTTCTATAGAAAAAAAAAAAGCCATACTCTTTATTTTTCCAAGAAGGGTATGTTTTAGGTTATTTCAAGAGAACCGGAGAACAAAGATTGCAGGGAAATAAAAAGTAATTCCCATTATAAAGCAGTATTGAAGCAATCTTCCCAGGCACAGTTTAATATAAAAAAAAGAATTTAAAGCATTCACTTTTGGGGTGGCCTATTTTAAGTGTTCTTTATTCTTTTTGACTTGAAAGAACCAACTACCTCATTTGGAAAATGAGATGGGCTCTTAAATTTATTACTGATATCATACATTTAGTAAGAGAGGAAGGACCTTTTTCCTCTGCTTGACTATTAGAGTTATTTATAGGACTTCTGGTTTTAAATGGCAATTAGCACACACTTTGGCTATCAGTAGCAGCATCTTAGTAACCATAAGAAAACATAATATTACCAAAACCAGAAAAGAATAAAATCCTAGCAAGACTAAAGGAGAAAAAGAAGCAAAAAACCTTTATTTAAAACTTTTAGAGTTAACTATGAAAATGAAACCTAATTATAATTACAGAATGAATTACAAACATTCTATTATTATACATTTTTAAATGAGCTAGAGGGAAGAGAAAGAATAAAAAAGAGGGTAAATGTTAACTTTTAAAAATTGAATCATCAAAAACTATATTGCTGTGACACTAATCATTTAATAAAAAACTAAACAATGAGAATATTTTACATTCTGTTTGTTGGTATTGTTTTAAAGGTCGTGTTTCATGTGCACATATTTCCCCTTTAAATTAAAAGATATCTAGCTAGATAACCTTTGATAAATAATAAGTAATATCCACAACATATTATTAAATAATAAAAGCAAGTCATAAGACAGTGTATATACGCACTTTGGAGGCCGAGGCGGGCGGATTACAAGGTCAGGAGATTGAGACTGTCCTGGCTAACATGGTGAAACCCCTTCTTTTTTTGTCAAATGTGTCTAACAAAAAAATTAGCCGAGTGTGGTGGCAGGTGCCTGTAGTCCCAGCTACTTGGGAGGCTGAGGCAGGAGAATGGGGTGAACCCGGGAGGCGGAGCTTGCAGTGAGCCAAGGTCACGCCACTGCACTCCAGCCTGGGTGACAGAGCAAGACTCTGTCTCAAAAAAAAAAAAAAAAAAAGTGTATATATGATTCCAACTATGTTAATAAAGAAAATATAGTTTAATATGCATACAACAGTGCTGAATTAATAGCTGTAACAGGGAGAGGGAGGGATGAAATGAGGAAAGCAGTGAGAACAGGTGGCTATTGTTCTCTCATTTTACCTATCCCTTTTTGAAAACTTTGAGACAATGTATACTTTTAAAAAGACATATTTTCAGCTCTCAATTCTTGAGATTGGATTAGGAGATCTAGGACTAGAGTTTGTGAGTTTTCATTAAAAACTCCGTCAGTAGGATTAGGTTGCACAGCAGATTTTAGAACTAGTAATCTAACAACTGGTGTTTCTGAGTGAAGAACACTGATCACTTCAACAACTAGAGCAGAACCAGGGCCCATGCCCCTCCTGGTAACATTCTGAGGTGTCTGAAAGCAATTCCATGCCACCTCGTGATAACAGATACTGACAATTTTCCTCCAGTCTTTTTCTTTTCATAGAGACACCTTTTTTACACAATTGGAGTTACAAAATACTCTTTTTAAACAAGCATACATAGTCGTGTCCCTGACCTTAAATATTCCTCTAAAACATAATTTTAATTTTTGTGGACTACTCTATATGAATGCATTAGCATACACTGAATAATTTCTTATTTCTGAAGATGTGGGTATATTTGACTTTTTTCTCTCTTGTAATGTCATTGTGACTATCCACATTCTTAATTCTGTATAGCTCACCAATTCTTTACTTATGGTAATATTTATAAGTAGAATTTTGAATATGTAAATCTATTCAAAGGTATGAATATTTCTAATTAATTAATTATCCATGGAGTTTTTATCATTGCAATCTCCTTGGAGTATGAATTCCTATCTTCCTATAAACTTATCAACACTGAGAATTATAAATTTTTAAAGCAGTGTCTACATTGATATGTAAGAATTTAAAGTTGATTAATTTTTCATTAATTTGAACACAAGTAGGGTTGATTTTTCAATTGGATTTTTAAAATGTGAGTTGTGTATTTATCCCCTTTGCCCTTTCTGAGAGAATAACTTTGTAAATCTCAACACTTCTACAATATGTTAGCCTAATTTAGATCAACTAGATACTTCTCTCTACTACTTCTACCAATGATTGTCATTTATTGAGCATTGACTAGATGCCAGGTAATTTACAAATCTTTTTTATTCTTACAGCTCTGCTATAATAGTCACGTTTTATCATTTTATTCATGAAAGAAAATTGAGACTCAGGAAGTTTAATTTAGCCCAGTGTTGCATAGCTGGGATATTGTGGATCAGGTCTTTGAAGCCCATTTTTTTATAACTTTCTAAGGCCTTTATTTGTTTTATAACAACATAAGGCTAGTTCAATAATAATTTTACAATTCTCTGAGAGAATGCTAATTTTTGAAAAACAGTAGCAACCAAAAGGAGCCCAGTAAAACGTGTGAAATCATAGTGGATATTCAGAATTATTATTTCCCTTTCATTTCACCTGTGGACCGCATTATTTGAATATAATTAAAAAATTGTAACATCTTTCTGGTGTTCAAAACAATGTAGGATCTCAAGTTTTTGTGCATAAAGAGGTTCTTTGTTGGGGTAAGAGCATTTTTCTGTTAGTAATCCATCCTAGGAAATTTACCAACACCAATTTAATGTTATGTATTTGGCTAGATTCTTAAATTTAAAAAACAAATCCAACTCATTATTGCTTTCCATTTCATCAGAAGGATAAATATAAGCAGATAATTGAAAAGCAATATGCCTCGAGAAGGCAAAAGTACCTTGGATGAGAGGCTTTAGGAATCGGGGAGGAAAGGATTCTTGAGGCGATGACACCTGAGTTGTGGGGTGGTCACTATCTAGCCCCAAGATACCCCTCCTATAGCTGCAGTAGTGTATTTGACTAAGGAAACAGAAAATAGTTTATTTCTCTCAATTAGGTGAGGTAGAATCACCCTTGCTTGGTTTATTGTCTCTGGTTCTCTGATAAAACTGACAAATATTCTTATCTTCTGGGTGATAAGTAAATAGTTTTGGCTCTCCTGAGGAATGCATGTGTAAGATTTTTGAAGAGCCTGCAGAGTCTCACCAAGGTGTAGTTACATGGCATAAGAGATCCACTTGTCACATTCTAGTGTCCCCAACAGCCTCCATCCTGCAGCCCCTTGCTTCTGAGGATGCCTCAGCCCAGACACCACACCCAGTGTCTACTAGAAGAGAATCAAGAGAAACTCATTTCTTTGTCCTTGTCAAGTCAAGTGGTGGGAGCTCAGTAGGCTGCACTGAGGCCTCTTCTTTCCCTGCTGCATTATTCCAGTTTCGTATACTCATCTTCCACTGCCTCCACACAGGTACCCATCTCAGATTAGCAAAAACACACATAAAGCAGGCACGATCCTGGAATAATGATAGCAGTGTGCTCTTTATGGACATCTTCAGTCACATGGTTTATTCTTTTGAGACCACGTCACTTGGATTTAGGGAGGGGAAAGCCTTTTACGAGGAAGGGTGCATTTTGAAAAAGATCGACAACCCTTCTTCTATCCTATCTCTCATCACAGTTCTTTTCTCACAATTTAGAAGAGGAAATGGCAGTGTTTTGTAATAGAACTAGTTCTGTCCTTGCATCTTGCAAAAAGCTGGAATTGGTGAATGGCCCCGATTACAAGTGATTTTTTGACTTTGTAATGTGGAATGTCCTTTGACTTCGGCTCTGGGCCTGAGAGAACAAGAAAAATCCTTCTCTACATCTGGCAACAACAAAAGATCAGTGCAGCAGCTATCATAGTATTCAAATGAAGAGATGATGAAGCTGAGTTAAGGCACTAGGTATTATTAATAGGATGAAGGTTATGGAAGAAAGTCAAGTGGTTATTTACAAGACCATGTGAATAATTAAAATGCAAGAGAAAGACAGTGAATGAGAAAGAGAAAAAAGGGTCAAGATCATCTCTAATGTTTTTGACTTCAGTAGCTTCATGAATGACAAACTGAGAAGACAGTACAGGAGGACAGATTTAGGACTCCAAAGAGTATGACCAGACATTGAGGGAAATTTCAGTTTGATGTATCAAGACAACACCCTAAAGAAAATACCCAGCAGGTAAGTTGGTTTGAATCTCTAGAGCAGTCAGAGCTGGAACCCTAGTTGCAAAGAAACTTGTAGGTTTGGTGGATAGGACCACAGGGAAGGAAGAGGAGGATGTGTTTTCTATCAGCAAAGGGGGAGAAAAAATATTTCTCTGTTATTTGGTCACAGAAAACTATTTTTTTTTTTTTTTTTTTTTTGGGACAGAGTCTCACTCTGTTGCCCAGGCTGGAGTGTAGTGGCACTGTCTCGGCTCACTGCACCCTCCGCCTCCCGGGTTCAAGCGATTCTCCTGCCTCAGCCTCTCAAGTAGCTGGGACTACAGGCATGCACCATCACGCCTGGCTGGCTTTTGTATTTTTATTAGAGACAGGGTTTCACCATGTTGGCCAAGCTGGTCTCCATCTCCTGACCTGGTGATCCACCAGCCTCAGCCTCCCAAAGTGCCTAGCCACCGCGCCTGGCCAGAAAACTATTCTTAAAAAGTAAAGGGGTAAATAAAATACTAGACTTCTTGAAGATTTAAAGTCAAATTAACATGACCAGTTATGTGAGGATGTGATACTTCTACTAGTCATGGTAAACTAGCTGGTAGATAAAACTGTGACAGCACATGCTGCAGTTTTCCCAGAAACCCCTTCTCTGGCATTTTGCTTGAATAGAAGGGTGGATACAATGTCATGGGAAACATGACTGCTGACTTTAGATGAATAAAAACATTCTACATGCTGTATTTAAAAAGTTATTAAGGAAAACATCTTAACTTGAAAGCTAGAAAATGCTATTTTCTTACTCTCCTTAGTTGGATCACTGAAATGCATCCTGACCACACCAAGAGAAACAGTGAAAAAGTTGAGTCATGGTCTTGTCCTATTAAATGATTATAGGAAGGGAATTTTATTAGAACATTTCATTGCCAGGTATGCAACAACCTCTAGGACCAAAAACACTGAACGAGGCTTGTAATATCTCAGGCATAATATTATAGTGGATGAAATAGCTTATATCATAATGCAAGCATTTTGAGCACCTTTAATCCATAGATCAATAAATTATTACCTTGTCATATTGCATTACAGGGGATGCACATAAAATAAATTGATTTCATGATTGCTCAGTTCAGTCATTATAAAATACCGAACACAGGTACTATGTGATCCTTTTGGCTAATTCATATGCTACCCTGTTTTTTTAATTGTAGAGAATCAATCAAATATTTTCTGCCAACATTTTCCCCTACTTCTTGCTTCATCCTGCCCTCATCACTCATCTGTATGTTTTGTTATCAGGATGTGCCTGAATCACAGTAGGACAGAGAAAGAAATCAAAGATATGAGATACCCAACATAGTTGGGAAATAAAATTAAAATAGTTAAGGAAGAGTAGCTATGGGTACCAAATTTTACAATCCAGACAGTGAATGTGCTGAAGAAGCTGTTGAGGGGAGCAAGTGATCAATAAGGGCTAATAGGAAGAAGTAGCACAGTTCACAGAGCCTGAGCTGAATCTTGAAGAGTGAAAATAACTAGGCAGAAGATAGTAGAAAGATAATCTCAGGCTTATAGAGAATAGGATGAATTAATATTGGGGAATTATAGTGCCTTCTTTTGTGTGGGCATATGTGGGTCACTCCTTAAGGGAAATGATTTTACTAGAAGAGAAGATTTCTAATAATTGACTGTATACTCTTTTAGAGATTTTTTTTTTTTGCCTATATCACAAAGCTTGGTTTCTCAGAATTTATTGCAAACCTCCTTTTATTTCTTACTGTATGCTTGTTGCAAAGTTTTATTCATTCCTGTTACTTAATTCATATTCCTATTCATGTTTATGCTTATTAATTCCAAATTCACACCACAAAGCCCTCTTCCTGATACTCCAGTCCCATATATCCAACTGCTCATCTCTACACGGATGCTTTACTTCTAGTTCAATTACACAACACTTAACTCATTTTCTCCCCCACTCTCCAATCATCTTATTCTCCACAAATGACTCTACAACCCATCCAAGTGCCTCTGCAAATAACCTGAGTGTGTCTTGCTTTTTCACACTCCACATCCAATTAATTACTGTCTTGATAATTATATCTCATAATTAGCTCAAACTAGTTACCATCTCTTCATTCCTACAGACAATAACCTATTGTTTATAGAATAATAAATCAAGTTATAGCCATAAAATGTTATATATTACACAAAAGAAAAAACACTATTTTTTCAAAGGATTAAGGCTATAGATAAAGCAGCTATTTGTGTTTTTGATAATGGGATTAGTATGCAAACAATGGTGATTATAACTATCATTAATATTAAAACAACTAGTATGATATTAATATTATGTTATAATAAAACTGTTATTATGTGTCTAATGTTAATCATAACAACAATTTAGTTATTGGTAAGTTCTGAGTTTTGCACCAAATATGTAATGTGTGAGTTTGCTGAGTAATGAGTGAGTGGACATATGTTAAAAGGGGTTGATGCAACAGACAATTAGGGTAAAATTTCCAAGCCTGATTAAAAGTGAGAAGAGTGAAGAAAAAATAATTTGATAAATGTTTGAGGGATTCAACCCATACTCTAAGAAAAAGAGCTGCTAGAGCTAAAACTACTTGGCCTGGTTGAACATTAGTTCCTGCATCTACGCAATGTTACATATTATGAAAGTGGGGAATGATTGTAAGAACAATTGAGAAAAAAATTAAATTCACCATAAGGAAGGGCTTTTCATGGTCAAAGCTTTCTGAAAATGAAACAGCTTCCTTGGGCAGTCATTCACTAGCACTGGAGAGAATGAGCCAGAAGCTGGATAATCATGAAGCAAGAGGACACCCAGGGAATTAGAGCACAGATGGGTAGACCTTGAAGATCATCCAGTCTAACTGCCCACTCTGTGACAAGCATATCCAAAACGTCCTTACCTTCCTATTTTGTGGGTGTTTTAAGAATTAAAGAACTTAATATGAATAAACAATTCTCTAAGTTTCTCCATGTCACATTGAAGCTGTACTCAAGCACAAATCTATATCCTGCCGAGATGTGAGAGGAACCATTCCCTACTGGAAGTTTCAAAGGTAAACATGTCATTGTGGTGGTGCTAATTGGTTACCTGTTGAGATTTCTCACTGAATGCCATTTAATAACTGCTCAACTTACTGTTTGTTCATTAAAGAAAACTGCATGCGTTTGTTTTTAGAATGCATAGCTATTAAGAACCAGTACACTCTACTTCTGAAGAGTTAACTAGCAAACAACTGAACTGATGTATGATTCACTTGATAGCATCCAATCTGAAAAAAAAAAAATTATTCTCCCCCTGTGGGGCAATTTTAAACAAGTCACATGGACATAAACCAGTCGCATGGACATAAAAATTAGTAGGACATAACTCATTCAGTCATTTATTAAAAACGATACTACGTATCTAGGATGAAGTAGCCTTGTGGAGACATGGGATTGAATAGATGAATAAAGCATGATCATGTTAGAGAAATTCACAGCATAGTGTGCATAATAAACGTGAAAAATTCACATTCTAACTTGGTTTTTGCATAGCACAGAGACTTATACAAGTCTATGGGGAGTAATAAATCTATTTGGAGAAATTGAGAAAGGCTTCATGGAGATTATATTTCAACTGGGCCTTACAAAAGAGATGTTCATTTGTTTATTTACTTATTTTTTCACTCATTCATTTACTCATTCATTCCTCATTTGTTTATTCATTCATCCATCCATCTTTTCATTTGTTATTTACTATAGTCCAGGAATTCTCTTGGCCAAAAAAGATAGTAAGTCAGTCTTGATCTTGAAGCAGCTCATGTAAATAGAAAGAAAATTCATATACCAAACAAGTTTTCTGATGACACAGGAAGTAGACAGGCCATAATGGAGAGAGAAATATCAGTTTCAGAGGAAAAAGTGATATCTGGCTAGTGGTAAAACACCAGTGGTGCTTACTAGGTGTGGGGTGTTGGGCAACATAAGGAAATGGACATTGTAGGCATGGATAGTAACACAGCTAAGAAAGATGGCATGAGAAAAAAATAACTGGGTAGCAATGCTCAGGCGCAGTGGGGCAGAGTGAAGGATGAGGGTAGAAAGAAAACTCTGGCCTAATCTGAAAGAGTCTTTAATGTCATGTCAAGGACTTTGAATGAAAAGGAGTTACAGAAGCCGTTTTGGGTTTGTTTTACTTTTTTTATTTTTGCTTGCATTTTAGATAGGCATAATGGTAGTCCGAAGGATGAACTGAGTTTCATGTCGAACAGGAAACTAAAGCAAGCTTTTCAGCTATTTGGATGTGGACCAACTAGAACCAAGTTTCTGTTCTTTATGTGGGTCAGATTGTTGGATCCTACCCCTTGGGAAGTGATAGCTAAAGTGGGTTTGGATCAAAATTATGAAACTTGCCAATTCTGCAAAAGAAAAGATAATATAAACAATATTTTGAAAGAAAAGTACCATGTACTGAAGGGAAAATTGTTTTTAAAAATGTTAATATCAATTCCAAATAACAAAGGTACTGGTTAGATAGTCATTACCTGTCTATCCAAGAATTAAATGTACTCACATTTTTACACATTGAATTATATGTTTTTAGACACGATAAAAATGAATGGCCTTAACAAGGTACTTATTTTTTAAGACTTTGTGATTTTTCTTTTTCCCTTTAATTCTAATTGCTGAGGGTTAAATGTAATAATGGTTAAAGACGCACTCATGTGTGATTCCATGTCAGCAGAAGGTTGACACTGACCAGGTGCTCAGGCTCATAGACAAAGCTCACTAACATATTATGGAAAAACTTCAAGCCTTTTAAGAAAAAAATATCATCATAAACACAAAATACAGTGGATAAATATTTCCAGAGAATAGAATAACTCTTGAAAGGATAGGATTATTTGAAATAATGGGAACTGTCATCAGAGGTTTTGATAAAGGCCATCATCCAGAATAATCAGCTGCAGTTATGATGTAATATGCAACTATGATACAAAACATGCAGCCAAAATGGTGGCATGTGGTTAATTGACTTAGAGATTTTTGCACAATTATGTCATATCAAGGGTTCAGGTTTTTGAGTAGGAAACATGGGTTCCGATAGAGTTATTGGTCTTACATTTATTTATTTTTTAATTTTATTTTTATTATTATTTTTTTTTGACACAGAGTCTTGCTCTGTCACCCAGACTGGAGTGCAGTGGCACGACCTCGGCACACTGTAACCTCTGCCTCCTGCCTCAGCCTCCAGAGTAGCTGGAATTACAGGTCTTAACAATTTTTACTCCCAGCATCAAGATGAAGTGGAAAGCATCATCCCTACTTTGCAAATAAGGAAACCAAGGCTCAGAGAATTTGAATATTCAAGGTCAAGATCACACAGCCAATTTAAGTCTGTACTTAAAAAAGATATCCAGAACGCAGTGTTCTTTCTGTAAATCAGGTACTGTCCTAAGGGTGTTATAATTATATAATCTTTATGACAATTCTACAAGGTACATATGAATGATGTTCATTTTAAAGGTGAAAAACTGAGATTAAAAATATATATATTAACATATTTAATTAACTTGTTTAATTCACACATATACACACACACACACCATCCCCATCACCGGTATCATGAGAACTCTTGGTATCCTCACTTTCCTGGTGAGAAAATTATAGTCAAGGATTACACAATCTGTCCAAGGTAATATGACTAGTATGTAAAAAAGCTAGATTAGTGGAAGGTCTGGCCCCAGAGCCAGCTATATCTCTACTCCGAGCCAAACATTCCGTAGGGTCAGAGTATTTTTTATATAAGATATTCTCGGATTATTACAATTTTTTTTTCTTTTTTTTTGAGACGGAGTCTCACTCTGTCACCCAGGCTGGAGTGCAGTGGTGCCATCTCGGCTCACTGCAAGCTCCGCCTCCTGGGTTCACGCCATTCTCCTGCCTCAGTTTCCCAAGTAGCTGGGACTACAGGCGCCCGCCACCACGCCCGGCTAATTTTTTTTGTATTGTTAGGAGAGACGGGGTTTCACCGTTTTAGCCAGGATGGTCTCGATCTCCTGACCTTGTGATCCGCCCGCCTCGGCCTCCCAAATTGCTGGGATTACAGGCGTGAGCCACCGCGCCCGGCCCGACTACTACAATTTTTAAAGCTTATTTTCAAATAATGATGAGAAAAGAAATCCTTATTACTATTTTTTCAGTATTCTTATATATATTTTTTGAGACAGAGTTTCACTCTGTCACCCCGGCTGGCGTGCAGTGGTGGGATCTCTGCTCACTGCAACGTCCATCTTCATGGCTCAAGCGATCGTCCCACCTCAGCCTCCCGAGTAGCTGGAACTACAGGTATGTGCCACCATGCCTGCCTAGTTTTTATTTTTTTACAGATGGGGTTTTGCTATGTTGCCCAGGCTGGCTTCCAACTTCTAGGCTCATGCGATCAGCCCACGATGGCCTCCCAAAGCTCTGGGATTACAGGAGTAAGGCACTGAGTCTGGCTCACATAATTTTTTGATAGTGTTTCCCCTCTCAGCAAGACTTCCCTAGGTCATACGCTAATGCTGGTAGGCTGGGTTCTTTCTTCCGTGGCAAATTCACTCTGTCATTTCTGTGAGTAGTAAGTAGCTGTTAGCCCTCCCACACCAACTTTCTCTAGAGGGTTTGCCCTTCCTGTCAGAAAGCCTTCTTCATTCAAGTCTTTTCTTTGACATGAATCTAAATATAATAGGATCTTCACAGGCTTATGAGACTGCCCTCTAAGTGAAATCTCAGGTGTTCCTAATATTACTGCCAAAGGATTTTAGGTATAGAAGGATTCACATGGCATGGAATGATGTGAGGTCGGGGAGTCATTTTGGTGCAGGGTAGGGCTTAATGGTAGAGTGGGAAGGGAACATGTTTAGTTGGAATGCCAGCCTCATCACACATGTAACTAACTTAATTTCTCTGAGATGCAACATCCTCATCTGCAAAATGAAGTTTATTTAATCCTATCTTATATTATAAGTGTAGAGGCAATGTATGTGAAATACCTTCCAAGCAAATAGGAAAGACTAGACATTTTTAGACCCCTGGGGTGCCTGTGGTTAGAATTCAGTGTTTGTAAACTGTCACAGAAAAAAAAATTTACCTTTGTACTTTCACTAGTACCAACTAAAATTTAGCATTTCCTTCAATTATAAATATAGACAATATAAGCAATAAACAGTGATCTTCACAGCACCAATGTCTTTGTTACTAACAGAAATATTGCAGGTATTTTCATATTACATTAGAGATATTGCAGGTATATTGAAATATTTACTATCATCACTTTTAAAATTATGGTATGGATCTGCTGCCATATTTTGCTATTTAATGAAAAAAAAGAACATATTACTCTATTAATACTTTTCTAAAAATTTGGATAAATATATTTGAATTGATTGATTATTGTATTGTATTCATTTGAAGACATTTACAAATATTTTTCTGAGAAAGGGTTCATGGGCATCTCAAGATTGACAAAGGGTTCCATGGCATAAAGAGGGTTGAAATCTTGAGTTCTAACTGCCTTTTCATAGTCTATGAAGTGGTGCTTAGAAATCTTAGCTGCTAGCAGTTGATCGTTATAGACCCTGGCACCTGGCTGGGAGTGTAAATGGAAGAGAAGTAGAGAGATTTCATAGCACTAGGGAAGCTCTGAATGTTTGATGTTAGAAATTTAAGACGAAGTTGGAGTTGTTTACTTCACACCTGTTCATATTGTATCAGTGCCAAGAATCAGACAAACCTGCCAATTGTCAAACAGGTTTATCCCATATCAATGTGTTGCATCCTCAACTGCATTCAGCTGCTAACTCCATGAGTTCATGATTGAATAACACGAATCTTTTTTTTTGTCCTTACTCTGTGTGCCACGATTTTGAGTGGGGTCACAGATCATTATATCAGCTAACAGTTGTCTCATCTCCCATTCCAAAAATATAAAGTACCTTAAATTAGGAAAATTGGTAGCGAATTAAGGCTCTCATTTTTCTAACAACATGAAGCTTATTGTAGTGAATAGACACATGGCCTCCAATATAGACAGCTTTGAGTATAACACTCTTTTTACTCTGGATGAGTGCCAAAGGAAGTTGCCTAATCCTCTGGGTATCTGTTTATCCAGTTGTAAAATAGGAATATCAATATCCCTTCCACAGGGCAGCCTAAATGTGGAATAGACAATGCTGGTACTATCTCAACTACAAAGTACAACCAATGGCTTACTTTAAAACTCAATTATTCCATTTCTAGATAGTTCAATTTTTTTCCTGTTCAAGTGTGTTTTATTTTCCGTAATTATTTGCTTCTGATTCCCTTATGGGTAACAATTGTACTAGGTTTTTCTTCAAACAGTATTGTGGAAAGCTGATGCATCTTAGTGTTATTAAGTTCTGTATTTACATTCTAGATCACTGCATACTAGTTTTGTGGTTTTGGGCTCTCACTTTCTTTAAACCTGTTTATTTATGGTTTCAGTAATACCTAAGTCACATGGTTGTTGTAAGGGTTAAGTCACATATATGAGGGTACCTGACACAGAATAATTTTTAAAGGCGATTTTTTTTTTTTTTTTGGTTTCAGAGCAACATTTATCAGGGTCCACTTATACATGTGGGAGAGGGAGAAATGGAGGGCAGAAAATGACTGGTAATCTCAAGTGGTCTGATTGTTACTGCTGGTTGGCGTAGTTGGGAGTACTAACTATTTCTAATAAAACTATGAAAGGAGAAGAATTCCTCCAAACCACAGGGTTTAAGTGTGTTTGAAGTAAAGCAGTGGCAATTATTCATCTAGATTCTGTGTTCCTATTAAATACACCATGACAAAGCTGGACTCCATTCTTAGTATGACAAATGCAACCAAGTCCAAATCAGCTCTGCCAAATCTAAACAAGAGATGAGAATGATACTCAGAAGATTCACAGTACAAGTTTCACATGATCTCATCTGAGGTGTGTGATAGCCCTTGTGGGGTGAGCTTTATTATACACACGCTACAGGAAGATAACTGATGCACAGAGAGGCTAAGTTATTAACCCAAGGTTACAAAACTGGTGAAACTAAACTGAAATTGTGTCTGCAGACACCAAAACCAATCTTCTTTCCATACTTTGTAGCAGTGGCTGAGCAGGAAGAATATGTCATGACCTCCTAGCATGCTATGAGAATTTTCTTATACTTATTTCAGAGATTTTTGTCTCTCTTTTTTTTTTTTTTCCGTGTTCATTCTCTCTTATTACTTTTCTTACTGTTTGGGTTCAGTGGTTTACATGAGATCTTCAATGAAGTAGTCTTCACGTAGAAAAATAACTGATCTAATGTCTTGTCTATTTCTGTGGGATCATCACTATTAACAATGAAGGCCTATTTTGCTATTAATTTTTAATATTTTGTACGGTCGGAAATAAGATTCAGCTTGGGAACAGTTTAGGACAGAATCCTCCCAGTGAGAGCAAACCCAAAGGCCTTTGCCCTAGTTTGCACCTGATTAACTACTCCAGTAATGAGCACAGAGTACAATTAAATTTAAGTACCTCCTCAGGTGCTTTGCAAAAATCGATTCTGGTGTAGTTAAACCCATCCACGCAGGGAGGGGTAAATTGAACCATGTGAAAATAGCATATTTTTTTATATAAAGTTCATCTACCCCTGCTGTTTATTGCCCACCTGAAGTCATAAGCTTGTGCTTGTGACACCCCAAGTGTTTGCTGTATAAATTATGATTAATATGGAAAATAAGGAGTACAAGTTCCTTCCCCCAATACAGGTGTTACTATCAACTGAGGAGGGGCTTTGCAAAAGGAGGAGAGAAGGCTAGGACTCAAATTTTTTTTAATGACATATTTCTACAGAGCAGACTCTGTACTTTAGGTTAAATGAAAAACTTAAGACACTCCTGCTGTAAATCATTGGTAATTCCCTGTTGGCGCAGAAGAACCTCATGAAGAGGCAATCTGGCAATCAGCAACATCATCTGACAATTTGCTAGGAGGAAACCTCATCTATTTAATTTTATTTTTTTAATCGCTTTCTCCACATGATGGTAATTTTAATAGACAGTGTGATTCAAAAGATTTGCCTTGAGTCACTAATTATTCCAATCCAGACTACTCTCTCCAAGGTCCAATTACAGCAATGCCCCCAGAGAGTTAGTGCCCATTTAAGCTCGTGGAGCAGTCAGTGCATCAACTCTGTTTTATCTTCAGTTTGTCAAGGCATGATTATTTCACTGGAAATTTTACCTGATGAGGCCATTATCTCCATTTGCTGGTCCAATTTATCCTGTAATATTCATTCACTCATTCACTAATTCATTCACTCATTCAAAAATATTGGTCAAATTTCTGCTGCATGTGAGGCATTGTGCTGGTCAATGTAGATGGAAATAAACATTCCTTACCCCTTGGAATTTGATTTCTAGTAGCAGGGATGTTAAATGTAATCAATTATTATAGGTGATTTAAAGAAAGCTAACAGTGGGACACAAGAAGGAGTCAAACTGGTGAGGAAGTTCATTTCCAGAGGGCAAGGAAGAGTCAGAAAATGTGTCTTAGAGAAGGTCAGTGAACTTCTAAAGCTGAACATCGAAGATAATAACTTCTAAAGCTGAACATCGAAGATAATAGTCTGTTCATGACTTAAATGGGCCAAAGGAGCAGATGTGCATATGAGAGCTTTTTCCTGGGATCAGAAGGGTGAAGGTGAGAATTCATTTATTAGAAAAATGGGGCTAGCTACATGGCTGTAAACAATAACAGCTAATATTTATCAAGGACATATTGTATTCCAGAGACTATTCTAAGCACTTTATGTGTATTAACACATTTAAAATCCACATGCTCCTTCTGAGGGAGATAGAGTTATTATTCCTATTTTTATAATACACTGAAGGTTAGGATTTGCCCAAGATCAAACAGCTAGTAAGAAACAGAACTAGCATTCAAGTCAAGTCATCTGATTTCACGGCAATATTCTTAGTCATCGTTCTGTGTGCTGAGGAAGAGGTTTACAAGCCATTCCAAGAACTTTGACAGGATCTTCATTATGGGTTTAATCAGAAAGATACTACTATGCAATTTTAATTTTAGGAAAAAACACAAATCAAAACACCAAGACTTCAGTATAGCACACAATAAAATAGTGAAGAAAAAGTTATTTCAGTAATCCAAACAAGAGTGATGAAGTCTGGAATTGTAATGGTGGTAGTAACAATAGAGCAGATCAGGTTTCAGTGGTGTTAAAGGGGCTGGTTGAGGGTAGCTTGTATTAAATGAGGGTAAAGAAAAATGGAGGCTGACTTGTGAGTTGCTGGCATGGATCACTATGCATAAATAAATTCAGTATTTAATTTTCAATTGCAACAATTCTAGTCATTATAATATTTTCAGAAGTGATGAGGCAATAGTCCACACCTCATCTTACATTGCAACACAGAAATCTCAGTTCTTACCCATGGTGTAAGATTTAACTACTTTGCACATCTGGAGAAATCCATTCTCTATGCATTAGGTTTCTTTCAACATGCTGTGTGGAACAGACTTTTTTTGCCCCTATAATATATACAGAAAATAATTCTCTCATCAGTCTCACAAAACCTGCTCATCATGCTTTCAGCTCTCCAATGACCTTTTCTTATTGCCTGAGTAATGCCTGCCTAGCCCATTTTGTAACAAATACAGATTGCTTTCCTTCTCCTTCTGTCCTGTGATGGGCTGATTAATAGCAGCACAAGTGGCTGCTCCTTGAGATTAATTAATCACCTGTCATAATTGTTCAGCAGTTAAATAACTATTAATCTGGATGCTAGTCAGAGTGGAGGTTGACATGGTTAGGAAAGAGAGGAGAGTTCTCACCATGAAATTAGGGGTAAGCTTTTGCTAAGATGCTGCTTCTGAAGCTGAAATTGTACTGTGTCTGGGGAAGTGTCTTTTAAGGACTTTGTACATATGGAAGATGAAAGGACAGCAGGTCATTGCAGTTGCATGCTTATTTAACTATTAGAGTGTGTCTATTGGAATAGTGTTATAATTAGCATGATGTAAATAAGAGGTGGAGTTAATCTGAGAATTCTGGGTCTAGGGTTGTATCTGTAAAGGGAGGCAGCCCACAGGACACAGGAAGTATCAAAGGAAGGAGCTTCATTGAATGCATGGAGATTATGGAAAAAATAACAAAAATACCCTGACCTTCTTTCCATATAAAAGGGAAATTTGAGGTGGGCGGATACATTTTCACATTAATTTTTGTTTTTCCTGTTCATCAATAACAATGGAGAACGTTTAGCAACAATCATTCAATCAGCTCAACACACAAATGAGATTTACTTCTGGATTTCAAAGAGACTGCTGCTGCTGCTCATCCCTCAAGTGTGGGGCAGGTGAGGGAGCTGGGGGTTTTGTTTGGAAAGACATGCTACGGAAACCACCTCAGATGCAGATCTGAGGGACAGAGATCAACACCTTCCTTTCTATGATAAAGGAAGTGAAGGATTTATTTTTCTTAATCAGGATTTGGAAATAATGGGTCTGAGAGTAGGTATTCAACTCTTTTTGTAGCTGTTAATTTTAAGTTCTGGGGTATATGTGCAGGATGTGCAGGTTTCTTCAATAGGTAAATGTGTGCCATGGTGGTTTGCTGCCCCTATCAACCCATCACCTAGGTATTAAGCCCAGCATGCATTCTGTATTTTTCCCTATGCTCTCCGTCCCCCCACCCCACCCTCCAACAGGCCCCAGTGTGTGTTGTTCCCTTCCCTGTGTCCATGTGTTCTCATTGTTTGGTTCCCACTTATAAGTGAGAACATGAGGTGTTTGGTTTTCTGTTCCTGTGTTAGTTTGCTGAGGATAATGGCTTCCAGCTCCATCCATGTCCCTGCAAATGACATGATCTCATTCCTTTTTATGGCTGCATAGTGTTCTGTGGTATATATGTACCACATTTTCTTTATCCAGTCTATCATTGATGGGCATTTGGGTTAGTTCCATGTCGTTGCTATTGTGAATAGTGCTGCAATGAACATACATGTTAATGGATCTTTGAGTGGAATTATTTATATTCCTTTGGGTATATACCCAGTAATGGGATTGCTGGGTCAAATTGTATTTCTGGTTCTAGATCTTTGAGGAATGGCCACACCATCTTCCACAATGGTTGAGCTAATTTACATTCCCACCAAGAGTGTAAAAACATTTTTATTTCTCTGCAAACTTGCCAGCACCGTTGTTTCTTGACTTTTTAATAATCATCATTCTGACTGACCTGAGATGGTTCTCCTGGTTTTGATTTGCATTTATCTGATAATCAGTGATGCTGAGCTTTTTTCATATGTTTGTTGGCCTCATGAATGTTTTCTTTTGCTATCTGCTCTGGGAATATATTTTACAGGACAAAATAAGAGACTTGGAAGAAATTCTTCATTGACATTTATTCTAGGGAGAAACTTCTGCATATCCTCTGCACTGATCAGTTTTCCAGGTTATACTCATCTATTGAGTAGTCATGGGACATATCCGATACTATCAGAATGTTCCTTCTACCCAATCAAGTTTCTATGAAACATTTACCCATTGCACCAAGGTTTATCCCTGTGATCCTCAAATATACTGGCCTCTCATTCTCTTCTTCTATTTTCCCTTCTTTGTCTTCATTGTAACAATAATATGAACAATCCATTAAGACTAGATTAACCACTTTGTCTGCCATAAGTTCATTTAAACCCCAAAGCTCCAAGGTTTAAAGAAGGTCATTCGAGAAATGGGCTGAAGGAAAGGGAGGTAGATCAGCATATTAGGGACAATATACAATAGAAGGTGAGAGCATGGGTTCTCAAAATAAGGCTATCTGAGTTAAAGTTCTGACTCTGTCTCTTTCTAGCCTAATTGCTTTGGTAGTTACTAAACCTCCAATTGCCTCTACTACTTCATTCGTAAAGTGAGGATAAAATATCTATTTCAAAGGGCTGTCCTGAGTATTCAGCTTATAAAAGATTTAACACTGTTACTAAGCTCATAGTATTTACTTAATAAACATTAAGGACCAGAATTTAAGGGACCAGAATAGTTTAAGCATAGAACCTTGTCACATATCACTAGAAACCACACTCTAGTCTGAGAGCAATCAGTAACATTTACCCTTTGCATTGCATACAAAGGCCTTCCATCATCTAGCTCTTACGTGGTTTGGCTCTGTAACCCCACCCTAATCTCATCTCAAATTGTAATCTCCATGTGTCCAGGGAAGAACCTGGTGGGAGGTGACTGGATCATGGGGGTGGTTTCCCCAAGGCTGTTTTTGTGATAGTGAGTTCTAATGAGATCTGATGCTTTAAACGTGTTTGGCAGTTTCTCCTGTTCTCTCTCTCTCTTGCCTGCCTCCATGTAAGACATGCCTTGTTTCCCCTTCACCTTCTGCCATAATTGTAAGTTTCCTGAGGCCTCCCCAGCCATGTGAAACTGTGCATCAATTAAACCTCCTTTCTTTGTAAATTACCCAGTCTCAGATATTTCTTTTTAGTAGCATGAAAACAGACTAACACAAGCTTTGACCCCAAAACCATTCTATACCCTAGCCCTATTGAGTTAATATATACAATTCTCTACATTTATTTTTTATACATTGAATTCTGTCTCCCCAAAATTCATATGTTGAAATCCTAATGCTCAGTACCTCAGAAAGTGACTTAGTAGATAGGGTCTATACAGATGTAATTAAGTAAAAATGAATTCATTAGGGTGGGCCCTAATCCAACATGACTGGTATACAATTGAATATAGACACAGGGAGAACATCATGTGAGGATGAAGGCAGAGATGGTGGTGGTGCTTGAACAAGCCAAGAAATGCCAAAGATTGACGGCAAACCAACAGAAGCCTGGGGAGAGATATGGAACAGATTCTTCCTAGCAACCCTCCAAAAGAACCAGCCCTGAGAACACTTTGATCTCAGACTTGTAGCCTCCAGAACTGTCAGAAAATAAATTACTGTTGTTCTAAGTCACCTAGTTTGTGGTATTTTGTTATGGCAGCCCTAGAGCACTAATACAATACTGTATTATATTTTTTCTACCTATTCTTACCTCTTTCTCACATACAATTCTTTTTTTTCTATCTGTGGAAAAAAATGTGGGTTTCTTTTCTTCCAAATGTATCTCAGGTAGGACTGTTTAGCTTTCTTACATATCGTACAGCAAAGTCAAGACTCAGGTGAGAGGATGCAGGAAACTTAGAACATATTGCAAGTATGTAGCTCTTCCACTTTGAATATATTAACATTTATTATTTGAGAGCATTGGCTTATTGTAAGGCCATGGGTTCTTGGTGCTTTTACACTTAGTTTCTTCCCCTCTGCTTTATTTTACCCTGATCCCAAATTTTTTATGCTACACAAAGTTTGGTCATTTATAGATTCCCAAAGGCCCGCTGCTAGGTACATAAAAAAGGTAAGCTAAGTCTGCCACTATGTGGCTATTAGTTTATCTAAGAGCCAGCCAGGGTTGAAATCCATTTGAATTATGACAGATGTCTAGTCATCACATTTAAGCTTGTTAGGGAACTACAGATATAAGCAATACATCTTTCAGTAATGGCTCAGTTGTACTGAATCAAGCATTTATGAGGCTTGACCTATAAATTACATGTTCAAGAAAACCAAAATTTAACAAAAGAATGTATTATGATTAATGGTCTGGTGCCAGCAGAATTAATGATTTTCTACTAGAAAATACTACACTCATGAGTCTTGGTCATGAATGTATGAGAGATTCCATTAAACCATTTACCTCTAATAGATTGTTTTTTTAATACACAAGTCTAGATATTTCTAATATGTGAGTTGAACCTGAATACAGAAAAACCCTCTAAATGCCCCCAATATGCTTTAATAGATACTCAATAGGGAAGACTGACATTTTTGCATGTCCCCAGTTGCTGTCAAGATAAAACCAAAATTCCTTCTAGGTTTCGAAAACTTGTTCAGTTGAATGAGTATGCCCTTCTGTTTCCCCTTCCTCTTTCTCCATAGTTGTTGCCCTCTTGCCTTGGAATACACTCCCTCTCCTTATTTGCTAGGGCTCCTCAGTTCATAAGTTATATCTTCCAGGAAACTAGTGCTGATTACACTGTTAGTCAATATGCTGTTTCTCTTTTGTTCTGATCATCACTCTATGCTAAATACCCAACATAGTAACTTACACAGGGTGGCCTTTTAGTATATGGGTGAATGAGGTTATGAGTTAGTTAATGCGTGAGTGAATAGAAGAGTAAATTACTGGGAAGATGAATATAAAATTGTGAATAGATAATTTCCCTAAAATAAATATCTGTGTTTGTGTTTATTATATTAAGCTATGGTGGTATTAATAGGCCATCAGAACGTAGCCCTGTACTATGCATACAAAAAGTTTTGTCTCAGCTGTAGGGAAAACTTGTGCTGAGAGCCAAATCTTTGAGCAAGTAGTGGTCTTCATGACTACGAAGAACAGGAGAGCCTGAGTGGAATAAAACTTGAATCTCTGTCTCCATTTCTCTCTCTCTTACTCTTTCCCTTTCCTAGTCGAGACTGTGAAAGAACGAAAAACACTCATCAGAAGTATTGGGGGTGTAGTCCATGCTGGTTAGTGCCAACATATCACTAGTCCTGGGAAATAATCTCATGCTAGGAAGTGAGGGACCTGAAAGGAAATCTGTCTTTTCCCCTTGGAGTTCATGTACGATATGAACATGGCCATGTACTTGTTCATGGGCATTGGAAGCAATCTGAGATATAATAGGAAATACAATTAGATACTTGCGTGATCAACTATTACTGTCTATTCACTTTTGTTTATTTCTATTTTTATTCCTAAGTTTTTGTTTGTTTGTTTTCGAGATGGAGTCTTACTTTGTCACCCAGGCTGGAATGCAGTGGTGTGATCTCGGCTCACTGGAACTTCTGCCTCCCGGGTTCAAGCGATTCTCCTGTCTCAGTCTCCTGAGTAGCTGGGACTATAGGCATACACCACCATGCCTGGCTAATTTTTGTATTTTTTTTTTTTGGTAGACACAGGGTTTCCACATGTTGGCCAGGCTGGTCTTGAACCCCTGACCTCAGGTGATCTGCCTGCTTTGGCCTCCCAAAGTGCTAAGATTACAGATATGAGCCACCACACCCAATCTATTCCTAAGTTTTTAGTAACATTTTGCAAAGTACAGACTATCTCAGCTATGCAGGGGGATCTAAAATGAAACTCTTTCCAATAGAACTCCAAGATGGAAAGGCTTAGCTCCTGTGATAAATGAGAAGATGCCAAGGCTTAGATAAACTTCCTGAGAACAGAAATAGATAGTTCTGGTTTAGCTGACCTTCTTCAATGGAGGTCACTACTTTCAGAGCCATGTATCTGGGTTTCATATCTTAAGAGAAGTACCTACTGACAAATACCTCCAGGGTTATCACTGACACAGCACCTGGAACAATGTAGGCACTCATCAATATATGTGAGTGGTAGCTGTGGTTGTGAAAATCTGGAGAATTTTCCTAATTATCCAGACATTAACAAAAATGCCTAAACACTACTACTTTAAACAACTGAAACTGACACCCCCCTTAAGATGTTACAGACAAAAAGAAAAAGAAATGCAAATCAGAAAAGCAGTGTTAAAGAGTTTGACCCCAATATTTTTCATTTTACTACAGTAGTAACAATATTTCTAAGCCTCCATTTAATTAAATGGGGGGAAGTAAAATTTATTATTCCTATATTAAAGTTTATTGTAAGAATTAAATGAGATAAATTAGCACCTTAAGCTGACAATAAACCTAATTGTTATTGGAGCAGAGATGTCTAACTGACCAATGATTCATGATACTTTTCTATAGTGTGGCTATATTGTGGGATTTAACTGCCCAAATAAGAGCTGACACCCCTTCCCTCAAGGTGGGATCAAATGAATATTACAATTTCTTTCCAGCAGGATATGAGTGTAAGTGATATGTGTTACATCTAGGCTTAGCTGTTTAAGAAACACAAATGATTTCCTCTCAATCGCATCTCTTTCTCTCTGTCAGCCTAAAGTCAATGTCACTGTCAACTTTCAAAGCTATTATCTTCAAAGGTGGACAGTAGAGCCACCGTCTTTCTTGATCACTGAATGATTACGTGAAGCAGAGCCCTATTGCTTTGTAAAAAATTTCAACTAGATAAGAAAAAAATGTTTATTGTGTTAAGCCTCTGGATTTAGAAATTATCAGTTTTCATTACTCCTAATAGCCTAACTATAATTTGAGGAAGGATGCTGCCTCAACAACAGCCTAAGATATATGTTATTGGCTTAGCAGCTAGATAGTAGACATCAAGGAAGCAGATAGAGCATTTTGGAAAGCTTTAGAATTCTGTTTCACTCCAGCAAAATATTTGGTGAAATAACATGTCTACTGGTTCTATGGCTCTAGGGTAAATAGATTAAGCCAAAATGTTAGAGGCTACTACTGGCTTCTCCTAGTATTTTAAAAAAGAAATAAACTCAAGCAAAGATTGGAATATTTTCAAGTTGAGATAAAGGAAAATTGAGAAAGTCTAGAGATCAAGAGCATTGGAAAAGTTTGCTGCTTCTGGACCCTCAAATAGCAACAGACTTGAAAGACTGACAAAGACCCACTATATTCAAAGTGTCTCAGTTTGTTGCAAAAGCTATGTTAAGTGTGGTACATTCCACTTTAGTCCATTGTTTCAGATTACTTCAAGATAGGTACTATTAAGTTTAAAGAGAAAATATGAGGATTAAAAAGTCAAGAAATAAAGCAGATTTGAGAAACGTATCTAGGAAACAATTTTTTTTTTTTTTTTTTTTTTTGAGACAGAGTCTCCCTCTGTGGTCCAGGCTGGAGTGCAGTGGCGCCATCTCGGCTCACTGCAAGCTTCGCCTCCCGGGTTCACGCCATTCTCCTGCCTCAGACTCCCGAGTAGCTGGGACTACAGGCGCCCGCTGCCACGCCCGGCTAATTTTTTGTATTTTTAGTAGAGACGGGGTTTCACCGTGTTAGCCAGGATGGTCTCGATCTCCTGACCTCGTGATCCGCCCGCCTCCGCCTCCCAAAGTGCTGGGATTACAGGCGTGAGCCACGGCGCCCGGCCTAGGAAACTGTTTTTAATGTGATTTCTGGCTTCATGGAGTTGACTGTAAGCAAATAGTTGAAAGTGTTACATTTTGGAGAGAATTGTATTGCTAAGGAAACCATAGTTCAGATTTAAAATGTCTCTGACATTCAATTCCTAAAATAACCCCTGAACCTCTAAATTTGCGTGGGCATAGAGTAGGCTGAGAAAATTTCAGACATTCCATGGAAGATAATGGAAGAGGAAGACACTTGGAGACAGTGAATCAGAGAACTAGGAACAATGTGTAAAGGAACATTTCCCAGAGAACAGTATTTCGCTATCTAATCAAGAAATGTTCCCCACCACAGGACAAGGCTTCCTTACAGTGCCAGTTCTAAAGAATCCTGTTATTCTATAGACTAATGAATTTTTATGTGCCTTGAGCTTGTTATGTGTCTATTCCTCTTTTATTTTCCAAATGGGAGTTTTCAATTTAGTTATTCCGTCCCTGTTTTCTGCATTGTACATTGGATAATGAATAAATAGGCAATTTGTCTTTACATTTATAGTTTAGCAAATGACAAAGAGTTATATCTGACTTAATGAAGAGGACTGTGATCACCCAGAGGTTCAGTCTTTCAGATGAGTCTCAAATCTCATTAGATATTTCCTCCTTTTGAGGGGCAGGGGACTAACATGGCAATTAATATGTTCTATGCTTGGGAAGAAGGGTGCATTGGGCAGTTGATGGCCAGGGAGGCAGACCTTAATAAAGGTACCAAGCTATCTACCAAAGATCTGAGTCCCCTGCCACAGAGTACAGACTTTTTATGAGAAGCAGCTGTCCAGTTTAGAACTGTATCTTTCAGAAGATCCTTGCATCAACACAGAGCTATGAACTACTTTTCACTAAGGAACTAAAAAGAGAAGTGATGTGTGTCAATTCTGGTCTAAGGTGATTAAGGTGATTAAGAAGTATGTGTGTGCCTTCTGTTCTTCTCTTATCTTGAAATGTCACATGGTAAAGAGGGCAGATGCTGAAGTTATATAGGTTTTATGAGTAAAAATTAATTCACGAATTCTATAGTCTAGAAGAGGAGGCAGAACAAGACAACAAAAATTACAACAGAACACAAGGTTTGGAACAAAATACTGTGTAATATGACAGAAATTTTTACAAGAGCCTATGGTATCAAAGAAAAACACTGCACCCCACCAGAAGCACTTGGGACTGTCATGATTGATGTATCTCTATAAAAAACGATTCTTGTTACTTTATTTCTCTTCAGTAATTGTTGATTTTTAAAAAATATATTTTGGTCAGCTTTGTCAGGCTGTCTGGAAATGCCAGCTCAAAGACTAGGAGAAACAGAAAGCAGTAAATATTTCAGAAGAGAGATGTAAAGGTTGAGGCAGCTAAGTTTGACAGTGGTGCTAGTAGAAACAGCTATAACAGTATAAACAGCTATATCATGAAAAAATATTTAGTGAAGGATATTAACAGCTTAGATATTAAAGGTAAGGCCTTATTTTTACTGAGATGTAAAAAAAGTGGGATGGAGAGATGCCTATAAGATATAAGTTTTCTACAAAAAAAAAAAAAAAAATAGGAGGTAGAATACACCATGAATCATCTTCAGTCTTCTAATAGGTGTTGTGGAGTGGAAAGAGCACAGGGTTTGGAGCCAAATAGACCTGAGTTTTAAGGGTCCTCAATCTGACAAGTTTTATAGCTCTTGCAAAGTAACTTTTTTTTTTTTTCAGTCTCTGTTTCTTTGGGTTTAAAATGAGGGTAATAGCTTCCTCACAGTGGTATGACAATGTTCATGTTTATAGTAGTGTTAGTGTCAAGGACATAGTATGTACTCAATAAAAGGTAATTGTACTGCCTTGATACATAAATAGTTCCTTGTTCAGGGAGGTTAGGCTAATTTATGGAACATGATAGAGGACATCCTAATCACACATTTTTATTTTTACCTAAAGCTTATTCAGGTGAAATGTATTCCTTATATATTTTTCCAATGTTTTTAGGTATCTTAGATATATGTTATCTAAGTACTGCATATTTATAGAATAAATACCTCCCAATTTTATTGGTTATATAAAAATGATTTAGCAGTTGTACTTCAACAAAAGTATTTTAGACATAGATCTTTGATGCTAAAGACCCATTTTCCCTTGGTGGAGGGCACTCTGCCATAAAATTGCTACTTTCCTTAAAGTGCCGTCCTTGTATATTTTACAAGAAGACTAGGAAAATGCATACACAATTTAGATTTAGTGCATGGACCTCCAGTTTGCCCCAGAAATCTGTTTGGTTTTGTTTCTTTTTTTCTCATCCTATGTCTCTGCTTCATGGGATATTGATTGACTGAAAATGCACGGCGCTTTATAGAAAGGAGGATTAAAAAAATGACAACAGTGTATGCTTATTTTGTCTCCTAGGAATAAGGAAAATTTTTGAAGAATCCTTTAATTATTTAAACAAATGTGAAAATTTCTATTCTTATTGGCAATTTGCTTTGTTGCCAGCAACACTGTGTTCACCTCTGTCCCCTCCCTTTCCAATGTGAAACTGTAAGCGAAGTTCACAGACAGAGGATGGTTGGGTAAACACATTTCTCAAGCTGTCATTGAGAGGCTATAATTTCAGAAGGCATTTTCATTGAACAAACTCCGTCTTGGGTTATTTTTGCAATATAAAGATTCTTCTCAGTCTTTGAATTCTTGAGAACTGCTTTGTATTCTCTCATGTGGAGAAAACCCAGAGCTGTGGTTCATCTGCCCAGAAGCTGGTGACCACAGGTCTTTTGCCTGGCTCTGAAGACGCAGATTCAGTTTTCCTAGGGTCTTCTCAGGTTCTATCACTTGCAACCCCTTTAGTCCAAACACATTTGGTTCTTCCTAGTTTTCAAGTATGCTTATTTCCTTAATTTGCATAATTTAACCAAAGACAATTTGGAACTGTCCTGGGCAGTTCGGGAAAATTTTGACATGAGTGACATTATTCTTTTGAGAAAAATTTCAGGATAAAAAAGAAAAATTTAAAGGTTTTGAGATGATACACCGTCCTACTGCGAAAACGATAGATCACGTTAAGTTTTTGAGATTACTGTTTTTATTTTCCATATGTTAGGAATTAATAAGGGCCATCTTATTAATTGTAGGACTTGATGGAATAGTCAAGAGCCTGAATTATTATTAAGACCAGCTATAGAAAGTCTCTCTTTTGATTATATGGGATAAGATATGTTTTTCTACATATAAGTCTTCTCTTTCTCTGAAGAAGGAGATAATTAACCTTTTAGAATGTTAATTTTTTTATCAGAAAATGGTAAAGCAGAAGAAAATATTTAACTATGAGTTTAAGTAATGACCTTTGTTCTTAACTACTGAATAAAAAAAACTAGACACTTAGAGTTTTAGATATTAATTCAAGACTCTTTAAAAATCTGGTTTATAAATATAGAAATTTATAAATTATGATAAAAGAGTTCATATTAATTTCCTGATGCTAATTAAATCTGTGAATCAATTGGGATGATTTAATTTAGTTAAGAAACCAACATAAAAAATTAGGTTAGCACAGTATTTTAGTTAATACATTACTTAAGTTTAATTTTTCATGACTTAAAGGTGATAATTGATATAAGTAGTTAAACCAAAACTCTATAGAATAGTTACTAAAAATACAAGATTTTAACTATTACCAGCTCAATTTTTTATCAAGAGAATGGTTATTAAAATGGTAAATTCAATATAACATATACACTGTTTTCTTTGGTGTGCTGATAAAGTTAATTATGTTCTAAGAACAAAGTTAAAAGCTTTAAATATATCATATATTTATGTGTATGTGTATATATACTTATTTAATGATTAGGGTATATTCTGAGAAATGGGTACATCATTGTGTGAACATCATAAAGTGTGCTTACACAAACCTAGGTGGTATAGCTTACTACACACCTAGGCTATATGGAATAGCTTATTGCCTGTAGGCTGTAAACCTGAACAGTATGTCACTATACTGAATACTATAGTCAATTGTAACACAATGATAAATATTAGTCTATCTAAACATATCTAAACATAGAAAAGGTACAGTAAAAATATGGTATTATAATCTTTTTTTTTTTTTTTTTTTTTGAGACGGAGTCTCGCTCTGTCCCCCAGGCTGGAGTGCAGTGGCATGATCTCGGCTCACTCCAAGCTCCGCCTCCCAGGTTCACGCCATTCTCCTGCCTCAGCCTCCCGAGTAGCTGGGACTACAGGTGCCCGCTGCCATGCCCGGCTAATTTTTTTTTTATTTTTAGTAGAGACAGAGTTTCACTCTGTTCAGCAAGATGGTCTCGATCTCCTGACCTCGTGATCCACCCGCCTCGGCCTCCCAAAGTGCTGGGATTACAGGCCTGAGCCACCGCGCCAGGCCTAAAATATGCCATTATAATCTTATGGTACCACCATTGTACATGTGGTCTGTTGTTGACCAAAATGTTGTCATATGGTGCGTGACTGTGTGTATGTATGTATATATATGTTGCATATTTGTTTGGGCTTATATGTATCTGTGTATTAGTCTTCTCAGACTATCATGACAAAATACCAAATTCTGGCAGCTTAAGCAATAGACTTTGTTTCCTCATAAATCTGGAGGCTGGAAAATCCAAGACTGAGGTTCTGGCAGGGTTTGGTTTCTGGTGAGGACTTTCCTTCTGGCTTGCTGACAGCCACCTTCTCACTGTGTTGTTACACGGCAGAGAGAGACTGAGTGAGCATGTTGTCTGCTGTTTCATCTTATAAGGGCAGTGATTCCCCATCATGAAGTCTTCACCCTCATGACCTCATCTAAACCTAATTATCTCCTAAAGGGACTATCTTCAAATACCACCACCTTGAGAGTTAGGGCTTTAACATGAATTTTTGGAGGACCCAATTCGGTCCACAGCAATTCCTGTTTAAGAGAAAAAAAGTAAAAGAGAGAGAGAACTCTTTGATTTCTTATAAGGAGGACACCGATACTGTTGGATTAAGACCTTATGTTTATGACCTCATTAACCCTAGTTACTTCCTTACTTCAAATACAGGCACATTGGGAGTTAGGGTTTCAATATATGAATTTAGGGAGTGGGGAGACAATTCAGTGCATAACAAATTGAATATATACATATAAAGATATATTAGTATACATTAGTTCAAGGTGTGCATACTTTGTCATAAAGTGTTTAAAAAAATCAAAATGGAGTAAAATTAGTTTTTTTCTGTATAATGACTAAATCACTCTGTGATTAGGTATCAGTATATAACAACACTTTGTTGTGCTATATTTCTTTACTTTTGTCATAATCCTGAACCATTCTAACAAAAAATTATTTTAGAAAAAAATGTATTTCTAATGATCATCATTTCTCAATGCTGTATATTTTCAAACTATTGCCTTTGCTATATTTTGCCTTTAGATAAAAATGACATATTTATACCTTATCTTCTTTGGCACATTCCCTATTCAAACACTAAATGCAGAAAAATAGAATATTTAAGTTTTTTATGCCTAAACTATATTTGCTAACACAAAGGCTTATTTTTTACTTTGTAAAATAAATTATAGTAATTAGTTTTTTTAGAATTCTCTAAATTTTAATGAACTAAAAATTATCACAAGAGCTCTTTTTGTATACCAAGTTAGAATAAAGCAATATCTGACAAATCAAAAGAGAAATTCAATCTTCCTAGGTTAATTATATATAAGTAAACTGTGTTAATATAAATAAAATTCAATAATTATTTCTTATATTAAAAGAAATATAATTATGTTCAATATGCTATACCGCACAATAATTGTTTCCAAATTGATTGTTTTTTAGGTTCTATAATACCTGTCAGTCAGGACAACCAGAATATGTTATGATATAAATCAAAAGTCTGTGGAGGTTTGCAATCTATTTACTGTTGGTAATATACCTGTCTCTCAGTAATCATTAACTGAATCCTTATTAAGTTACATGATATCACAAGAGAGGACAGTCCTCTCTTCCATTCTAATAATGCCAGTTAATGTAATAGATTAGCCGAAGCTGTTTGTCTTACCACCATAACAGAGATAAATTAGACATGTTTTTTAATAAAATAAATTGTATCATGTATCTTTAAGCTATACAAATTGATGTTACAGGATACATATACATGATAAAGTGGTTATAATAGTGAAGCAAGTTAACATATCAATAATCTAGTCATGATCTTAAATCAATTTATAGGGAAACTTTAAATATTTGGGCCAAGAAGGTGACTAATGTATGTCTACTTACCAATAACACAATATTGACCAAACTTTAAAGATGATACTGAGACTGGAGCCAAAATCTTCGTATCCTTTTTATTTCCTCCAAATGGATTTTATACAATTACCCTAAAACAGGCTATGGAATTGTTCAAGTTATTGTATGTTTATTTTCAGGATAGAGCAAAGCTTTTCCTTATTGGAAAGCCACAGCTTTAACAGAAAAAGAATTGCCCGACATTTTTTTTCTACTTGGCTCAAACTATCTGTTTAATGATGGAAATGCATTACTGAAGCTGTTGTTAAAATATTTCCTCTTACTGAAAACTCCACTGCCCATATCACATTCATATTAAGGTGAGGTAGAAGGACAATATTAATTCTAAAATTTAAATTAACTGGTATACACCTAAAATAACTGAAAATAGGTATCCATACTTGTACACAAATGTTCATAACAGCAGTATTGACAACAATCCAAAGGACACAAATATCCATCAATGGATGATTGTATGAATGAAATGCAGTGCGTTATTACAATGGCATGTTATTCAGCCTTAAAAAGGATGAAGCACTGACACACGCTACCACATGGATGAACCTTAAAAATGTTATGCAATGCTGGATGCGGTGGCTCACACCTGTAATCCCAGCATTTTGGGAGTGCGAGGCAGGAGATTGAGACCATCCTGGTTAACACAGTGAAACCCCATCTCTACTAAAAATACAAAAAATTAGCCAGGCATGGTGGTGGGCACCTGTAGTCCCAGCTACTCGGGAGGCTGAGGCAGGAGAATCGCTTGAACCCGGGAAGTGGAGGTTGCAGTGAGCCGAGATCGCACCACTACAAACCAGCCTGGTGACAGAATGAGACTCCATCTCAAAAACAAAAAAAAAAAGTTATGCAAAATGAAAGAAGCTAGTCACCAAAGGTCACGTTTTGTGGTTCTATTTACATAAAATATCTAGAATGAGTAAATCCATAGCAAAAAAAAAAAAAAAAAAAAAAAAAAGCATGTTAGTGGTAGCTAGGGACTGGGGATGGGGAGTGAGCATCGGGGATAACTGCTTTATGAGAGCGAGGTCCCTCTGGGGGATAATGAAAATGTTCTGAAATTAGATCAAGGCGATTACTTTATAATACAACATTGTGGATGTATCAAATACCATTAATTGTAAACTTTAAAATGGTTAATTTTATGTTATGTGAATTTTGTCTCCAAAGAAACAACAACAATGAAAACCTAGCAACTTGTATTAGTCAAATTTTCAGAAACCCCTGAACTTTCATGGCCTAAAGTATTGCCTCTGGCCCTAATGACAGTGAGGCCAATTCTTTTGATAGCATCTCTGCTCTCTCTCTCTGTGAACTAAGATTCCTAGCTACCAGGAGATATTTTCAGCATTCCTAGACACTGACTTATTATATGCTGATATAAGTAATTATTACAAAGGAGTCATAATATACTCAGTCTTTTTACCAACACATACAATCAGCTTTTCCTAAAGAGCTTCCCCTCAAAATTCCTTCATTATTTTAAACCTAGAGACTTCATCTGTTGGAAGAGATCTCAGAGAAAGGTAACCTGAAGTTTTAATGAAAAGAGGCTTGTCAGGTAATATTGGAACCCCAGAGTGCTTATTCTTGGATCTGTGTCTTGATTAAAGACATACAGCCATCATTTAATCACCTAAAACTTTTTAAACTGGCAAACTCAAAGCAAGAATTCTTAGGGATCTTTACAACTCCATTAAATACACAGCTTTATGTATGCCAATTCTAATTATTATTATATAAACTTTTCTTATTTCCAACCACTAGCCCTTTCAAAAGATCCATCGTAAGCAGTTCAAGACCATATTCAAAAACCATGTAAATATCTTTTCCAAAGTCCCCTTTGTCAGACAGTACAAAGACCCTGTCAGATGGGATTCTCCCTTGCTACAGAAGGTTTAAAATAACGCAGCTTCACTTGATAAGCAGGCTCCTCTGGTGAGTTAATTTTATCATATCCTACTAACTATGCAATATATACTCTTAAATAACTAGTAGATAACATACATTTAACATGACTAAAACAAAATTCTGTTTCGTATCCCCCTATTTTTCTCCACATCCCCACTTCCTATGTGAGTAAAGAGCTACTCCATTCTTATTATTCAGACAGGCACCAAATCATTCTTGATTTATTTCTGTTATAATATACAGCCAAATAATCTATAAATCCTCTCAGCTCTTACTGGAATACATGCAGTGTTGTGAATGAATCTGACCACTTCTTCCCAACTCTGTCATCAACATGCTACTCTAAGCCATCTCTTACTTGGACTATTGCAGTACTTCTTACTGGATCTCCCTGCCTTTGCCTTTGCACTGTCCCTGCTCCTCCCCATCTATTCAGAGATCTCCTGTCAGAGCATGTCAAGCCTCTGGTCAAAACCCTTCAGTGACTTCCCAGGTCATTTAGAGTAACAGCCTAATCCCTAAGAGTAGCTTGTATTATCTGCCCCTCCTTTTTACCTCTCAGATCTCACTTTCTACAGCACTCCTCCTTGCAGTTGCTTCAGTTCAACAGGCCTACTACTGGTTGAACAATTCATTCTTCCAGTTCCCAAAATCTAAAATGTGGTTTCCCCCACCCCAAAATATCTGTATGGTTTCTGCACCTCCTTCAGACCTTTACTCAAATGCTGCCTATTCATTAAGATTTCAATTCCTATCCCATCTAAAATTACTAGGGATAAGGGATTCACCTTCGCCTCCACTCGCCATATTTACTTTGACTCTTAGACTGCTTTGTATTTCTTTTTAGCATATATAATTATATAACATTCTTTTTTGAATATATGATAGCAGAAATTTTGTTTCTATTTTTAATTTTTCTTATTCTGCTCTATCTCCAACACATAGAGCAGTGTTTTAATAAACAGCAGGCACTGCTTCTTAATTAATAAATCTATACATACACTTATGTTAACCTCTATTATAAATCATAGCAGGCAGACTGTGGGCTTGTCTTTTCAACTTGTGGATTCTGATCTGAGACTGTCTGCTGCTGGCACTATTTAACAGAACACCTCTTGATTTTGTTTAACAAAGTAATATTGGCTCATCTTCAAATTTATTTTCATTCTCAAAGTACCACAATTCTGATCCTGTCTTTGTTTCACCATCCGAGTGTTAATGATTATAACTCAAATATACCCAGTGAGGCTATATAACCTCACATGCTAGCCTGTGTACTATCTAGGTGATATTAATTACAGATGGCCTTGTAATGAACTCAGCTTATTTTTCTTACTTGGCCGTTCCAATCCTACCCCTTGGAATTTGAACCTATTCCCCCCAGCTGACTAGCAATCTGGAGGCCTGATTCTTTAGTACAAAGTAGGTGCTCAAAAATATTTGAAAATTTTCAGATAAAACATGACAATTATCTGCCTTTCCTCTTGCAGATGCAAGCCCTAAATTATTACTATGGAAGCACTTAGCCTGATTTCTCTAGCTCACTGCCTAATACATAAATAGGTCACGAAATATAGAGAGCCTTTATATTTTCTAAATAAAGCATTAAAAATGAAATATTTTAGTATGATCAGTGTCTTTGTCTCCCATCAGGTACATTTTGTAAGACTGGGATATCTTGGTATCCTTCCTAACTATCACCATGTCTTAGCTGAAGAGAAGTGGGTCTCATACAAGGTAAATGTAACAACATTCTCATCTCTTAGATCTCATTGTTACTCTGATTTTCTTGCTGTTATGTGATACCCAGATGAGTCCTTTCACCTTTGTACCTTCATTCTACTTTAAATGTTTTCAGACTACACTTTTTCTTTGCATTGTCTGCTTGGTTTTCAGCATCACTCTATACGTGTAGAGACACAGCTTGTTGTGCTGCTTCTCAGCCCAGCACTCCAGGCTCTCCTTTGTTTGGAAGGGGGTTCAGAGAAGTATTTTGAGTTCTTTGTTGAGGCAAACTGAAATTATGTTTATGGGAAGCATTCACCTTGATATTGTAAACTGAGGGTATAAAGGCTATAGCCTAAGGGACAAGTTAACTCCACACAATAAATTTTAAAAATCTTATTTTCTACCAAAATGATGCTCCTGAACTTTCCAGATGTTTTATATAATATTATCACTCAGAATGGTATTCTGACCAATAATGATATAAATAGGGGCTCCCATAGACCATCTAATATAAAAGACATTGACTTTGTAATAGGATACAAATATTTCCTGCTTTCCTTATTGTTGTAAATATATCTGTTCTTCAGTGGAAGAGGAAAGAACTTCTGGATAATTTTTATAATAATTGATTCTAACTCCTCCTCACCTCATCCAGCTTGGGAGTGTGACCATATAGAGCCATAAAAACACTCAGAATTTACAAGACTATATGATTCTGTTCCATGCAGGAGACTCAAAAAGAAAGCTCCCATGGCCCAAAAGAAGCACAATAATGACAGTCCACACTGCCCAGGACCATTGAATATTCCTGTCATGGGTTACTAATGAAACCAGAAGTAGCCTGTTGTCTGAAAATTATTCATTAAGTATTCCATCATTTGTCCTCTGATACATAACATGAGTAAACAAACAATCAAAAAAGACATTTCCAAAACTTTGTTTTTTTCTAGGTGATTTCCGGGGCTATGTCTGTATCAGTGGACTGATATGTCCTGTTAGCCTTCCTCCCAAGGAACCCAAATGGCTGAGGGATTTCCCTGTTGAATAGCAAATACATATAGTGTTACTTAAACAATTATGTTCCAGGAGATGGGATGGAAAACTATGTTCTCACACACAGAGGTTTTTTTGTGTTGTTGTTTTTGTTTTGTTTTGTTCTTTGTTTTTTGAGAAATAGGGTCTCACTCTGTTCCCAGGCTGGGGTACAGTAGTGACCCTATCAAAGCTTACTGCAGCCTCAGCCTCCTGGGTTCAGGCAATCCTCCCACCTCAGTCTTTGAGTAGCTAGGACTGTATGTTTGCACCACCACACCCAGCTGTTGTTTTTTTTTTTAACTTTTTATAGAGACAGGCTCTTGCTGTGTTTCCTAGGCTGGCGTCAAACTCCTGGCCTTAAGCAATCAATATGTTTTATAGTATCTATTCTCAACATTATTTTTCTTATTGTTGAAGGGTATGCACGTGTATATTTGTTTGAGTGTGTGTGTGTGTGTGTGTGTGTGTGTTAAAAGTAACAATGGTAAAATATTGTAAAAATTGTTTGAATACTTTATGTCATGACATATAATAGTCAGACATATGGAGACATAGTATGTCCTGTAATGACATACTTTTTAAGAATTGCTTTGCATTTCTCTAATAATCAGTGATGTTGAACTTTTTTACTTTTTTTTTTTCCATACAAATGTCTTCTTTTGAGAAGTGTCTATTCATGTCCTTTGCCCACTTTTTAATGGGAGTTTTTTTGTGAATTTGTTTAAGTTCCTTGTAGACTCTGGATATTAGACCTCCATGAGAAGATATCATCCCATGCCACTCAGAATGATGATTATTAAAAAGTCACACAACAGATGCTGGCGAGGCTACGGAGAAATAGGAACATTTTTACATTGTTGGTGGGAATGTAAATTATTTCCACCATTGTGAAAGATAGTGTGGCAATTCCTCAAAGACCTAGAACCAGAAATATCATTTGACCCAGCAATTGCATTACTGGGTATATTCCCAAAGGAATATAAATCATTCTATTATAAAGATACATGCACATGTATGTTCATTGCAGCACTATTCTCAATAGCAAAGGCATGGAGTCAACCCAAATATTCATCAATGATAGGTATGATAAAGAAAATATGGTACACATACACCATGGAATACTATGCAGCAATAAAAAGGAATAAGATCATGTCCTTTGCAGAGACATGGATGGAGCTGGAAGCCATTATCCTCAGCAAGCTAATGCAGGAACAGAAAACCAGACACCACATGTTCTGAACAATGAGAACACGTGGACACAGGGAGGGGAACAACACACACTGGGGTCTGTTGTGAGGGGTGCAGGAAAAGGGGGAGCATGAGGAAAAATAGCTAACGCATGCTGGGCTTAATACGTAGGTGATGGGTTGATAGGTGCAGTGAACCACCATGGCACACATTTAGCTATGTAACAAACCTGCACGTCCTACACATGTACAGTATAATTTTAAATAAAATCAAATAAAATAATTTTTAAGAAGTGAAAAAATATTGCATCATATTCCTTACTAAGAATGTATCATAGAATATTTAAACAACTTACATAGTGGCAAAATGTCCTCTATATGGTTTTATAATTTATATTCCTCCTAATATATACTCTATTCTAGATACTATTCTATATACTATATTCCTGGTAATATAATTTATAATTCCACTACTTGTATAATTTCTATTCCTACTAGTAGTGGATAAAAATTTCTATTGTCTGGATCACAAACAACATTAGATATCATCACTTGAAAATATTATCTATTTTGATTGCAAATGCTGCTATTTTACTGTTTTTCTTCAAATTCATTTGATTTTCAGTTATGTTGTACATTTTCATATGGTTATTATTTATTTCAGTGTTTTTAATGCTTATTCATTTCCCTTGCCTTTGTATTTTTAAGGATGCCTATCTTTTTCTATTGACTTATAAACAACTTTTTACATATTAAAGATTGAAACAGCTTGTCATCTACCTAGAACTTATTTTCTGTTGGCCTTTTAGTTTTGTTGGTGACATCTTTGACATTTAAAATTAAGTATATTATCGTTTATATTTCCTTTTATTATAAATATAAATATGCTTGACATGCTAACTTATGAAATAATTTTGGTGTATGCTGTAAGGGTGAGATTTACCCTCAAATAATCATTTGTTCAAAGATGATTTAGTAGTTATTTAAAAATCTATGGAATAATATCAAGGATTCAGTTTTAAATTTTATATGTATTTTAACCTTTCCATATTTTTCCCATGCTCCAAATTGTCCTTACTTTGCACAATAATTTTACAATGTTTTATATTCTTGCCACACTAAACCATCCAAAACTTTGTGAAAATATTTGCAACTTCTACATGTTTTTTTTTCTTGCTATTCCTTCTGTCTCAGTGTTTCTTTCTTCTCATTCTATCAAAATATGCTTATTCTCTCTAAGTTTCCATTTAAATGTGACCTCTTCCATGACAACTTTCAAATAATTTTAGAGAGAATTAATGGTTCCTTTTTTCCACAACTGCACACCAACAGTCTTATACCTCTGCTTACCATTTATTTTTATGCTTTACATTATAATATATTATTGACATATTTATCACCTCCCACTTAACTCTAAGGTCCATCTACAGACTCTTTTCTTAAACCTTTCTTTTTATTTTTATCTTTTATTATTATTATTTCTTAGATGGAGTTTTGCTGTTATTACCCAGGCTGGAGTGCAATGGCGTGATCTCGTCTCACCGCAACCTCCTCTTCCTGGGTTCAAGTGATTAAATCTTATACAGTACATAGAACACTGCCAACTATATAATATGTGCTCAACAAATATCTGCCTCATGTACAAAAATAAATAGGGTTTAGAGAAAGAGAAGCAGTTAAGCAAGTGGATAAGGAAAGGGAACAATTACATTTTAGGTGTCCGGTATATACTAGGTGTTACACACACATTCTGGGTTAATGTTCATAACTTCATAAGTATGTATTATCCCCTTGATTATTTAGAAATGGGAATAGAAGCAATCAGATAAAGCATACTTTGTCTAGGACCACGTGCCAAGATTTAACTTGGGTATCTCTTACTCCAGGGTGTCTCTTCCTTCTTGTGTATCCCACCAAGTCTTCACTCTTAGCTTTTCTATCTTGTATTAGAGATCACAGCAATAACATATGCCCCAAACATTATTAGTCTAACCACCTAAATGTGTACATTGAGCTCTTTTAGAAGCAATCTGAATTATCTATTCATGGAATTTTCCAAGGAAGAACTCACAGTCATGAAACAAAAACAATTCGTTACTAGATGGTGTTGGCCAGAAATACTACAATACAAACTCAAAGAAAAGATAGAGCCATGTGGAATGGAATGATTTGGAAAACCTTGAATTTTGGCTGGAAATTAGGAAGACAAGGAGGCTATATTGACTCCATGTGTCAGGGACAATGCTAAGTCTTATCATACCTCACTGAGTTCACATACAGTATATCCTTTCTGAGGATTCAGAGCCGTTAAAGTTTTGAAATGTTTTGCATAGACAAAACAGTTTCCAATATATGGCACACTTTTACCAACGCTGTCTTATATAATCCTCATAATCCTGCCAAAACAGCAGTAAGAAAATATTCATTTATTCATCTCTTCACCTGTTAATTAATTAAACTATTCACACATTGACTCATTGCTTCATTTATTTACACAAAAACTTATTGAAGACTTTCTATGGGATAGGCATAGTTCTAAGGGCTGTTAGATAAAGGTATAAAATCTATCTTGGCTTTCAGTATCATTATTCTTTTTTCCAGATGGGCAATTTGAATCCATGATTAGTGCATAGACACACCCAGCTACATAGAATTATTGTAGATCAGGGGAGGAATTGTAATCATATTGTCAGACTCCCCAGTAGGTCAAACCAAATCCTAATTTTGCTTAAAACCTATGACCAAACTAGATACATAAATATGAAAGTTACAGTGGCAGGTATCTGCACAGTGCTCCATCTTACTGGCTATTTTATTGTCTCTTATCTAACATTTCCCTCAGAACTCCTGGTTGAACATTTTTTTAAGACTGTTTTCTCCACACTACTCACTAGACTGAATAAAATATTCTAATTAGATATTTGTTGACACAAAGGTGAGAACCCAGAGGCAAAACTTCATGCTGTGGTGTTGGAGCTTGCTACCTAAAGCACAAGTTAAAGTGCTGATATATTCAGTATTAGGGGCTGGAGCTCTTTTTCCAAATTCAATACTCTCTTAGCTGTACCGTAAGCTATTTCAGTTCAATGAAAACACACTCCTAAAATGACACAGTGTGGTTACCCATGCAAAGAACATTTGGCAGATCTTTATAGTGAGGTCCCATTTATACAGAAATATACCAATGATTCTATTACAACATGTAGAATTGTCCTAATACAAGGATAAAAGAAAGCACTAGTACATCTATTTCAAGAGTTTCAGGATAGTAACTTATTCAAATTATGATTCCTTCAAACCTATCTTTGATGCTTGAAATTCATTTTATTACTCTGAGAAGTAGAAGAAAGCATGTATTAATAATGTGTCAGGCATAAATGTTACCCAACTTTAAGACATTCTTAAAATAATAACGTTGGTATTATTATAATTATACTAATTATTATTTGTCACACAGGATTTCAGGGTTATATAAATCGTACATAGAATAACCATTACTTAACTCATGACTGTTGGGTCAGTTTCTTCATCTGTAAAAAGGAGCCTATTTTTGTGAGTTTTCCTACAAAAGAGGATTGTGCAAGTAATCAAAGGGAGTAATAAGCTTTGGGAATTATAAATTGCTATATAATTTAAGGTGAGGTTTATTATAAAATGCTGCTTGATTCTGATGGCAAATGAGTCTGCCTCACATTGTGGAATAAGGGTGTCATAATCACATTCTTAAGACCCAAACTCACTTTCCTTTAAGACCTCACTCTGACCACATTTTCAAGGACAAATAGGTGGATTTGAAACATTTATTTCCTATAATCTGTATCGATTGGCTGTATGTTTTTTTTCCTGTGCCCACATTCATAATATTAATGAAATTAATGACCAGTCTTGCTGAAAGCTATTAAATTTACATTTTATAGTTCTTATAAATACAAGAATCCATTGGCATGCACCTTAATGTTCCTCAAATGTTATTAATATACATTGCACCTGTTATAGAAATTTCCAATTGTATTAGTTTGGGCATTAGATCCCACTAACTCTTTAGTATAGTCCAGGAGGCTTGATGATATTTTATGCTTTGACAGCTGATGTGGAATCATAGAAGGATAAAACATTATATCTTTTTTTTCTGTTCAATAGATGTAGGAAAACAAAATGCAAGACTAAAATTTATTCATCTGCATCTATATTAATCAGTTGAATGTGAATGTGCTCTAATCCATTTATTGACAGGTTTCTATATGCTAAGAGTGCTGGTTGTTAAAAATATATGTCGGCCTGGCATGGTGGCTAACACCTGTAATCCCAGCACTTTGGGAGGCTGAGGCAGGTAAATCAGTTGAGCCCAGGAGTCTGAGACCCACTTGGGCAGCATGCGAAAACCCCGCCTCTATGAAAAATACAAAAAAATTAGCCAGGCATTGTGGCGAATGCCTGTAGTCCGAGCTACTCAGGGGACTGAGGTGGAAGAATCTTTTGAGCCTCGGAGGCCAATGTTGTAGCGAGTCAAGGTAACACCAAGAACAAACAAACAAACAAAACAACAACAACAACAACTAATATGATACGTGATTTACTCCTCACAAGTAATTTGTTAGGAAGTAACAGGCCAACAGATCAATATGCAGAGATATGGAATATCAAAGGCCACACAGAGAATAAATAGTGGAACTAAAATGAAAACTTAGGTCTGTCTGACTCCACTCAATGATACTTTTTCTTAACCCCTTTTATTACTTTACCATCATGGACTACAGAGTATGGAAAATTGTCTATGTCATGCATAGAAACTATTTATTAAATAATGACTTATTTTTCCATTTATTAATAAATTAAAATATGATAATTCTAGCTAAGATTTATGATCAGCCTAAGATAGCCAGCTTTTCCACAATGATTTGACATAATAATTATTAAAAAACTCAATGTCTTATTTATTCAGCTTTATATCAAGATTACATTTCTATGATGCTTAGAAAATTACAAAGTCTTAAAAATGAGTGTTTCCCTGTAATCCCAGCACTTTGGGAGGCCGAGGCGGGTGGATCATGAGGTCAGGAGATCAAGACCATCCTGGCTAACACGGTGAAACCCCGTCTCTACTAAAAACACAAAAAATTAGCCGGGCATGGTGGTGGGCACCTGTAGTCCCAGCTACTCGGGAGGCCGAGGCAGGAGAATGGCGTGAACCAGGGAGGCGGAGCTTGCAGTGAGCCGAGATGGTGCCACTGCACTCCAGCCTGGGTGACAGAGTGAGACGCCGTCTCAAAAAAAAAAAAAAAAGTGTTTCTTTTTTTTTTTTAATTTTATTTTATTATTATTATACTTTAAGTTTTAGGGCACATGTGCACAATGTGCAGGTTAGTTACATATGTATACATGTGCCATGCTGGTGTGCTGCACCCATTAACTCGTCATTTAGCATTAGGTATATCTCCTCCCCTCCCCCCACCCCACTACAGTCCCCAGAGTGTGATGTTCCCCTTCCTGTGTCCATGTGTTCTCATTGTTCAATTCCCACCTATGAGTGAGAACATGTGGTGTTTGGATTTTGTCCTTGCGATAGTTTACTGAGAGTGATGATTTCCAGTTTCATCCATGTCCCTACAAAGGACATGAACTCATCATTTTTTATGGCTGCATAGTATTCCATGGTGTATATGTGCCACATTTTCTTAATCCAGTCTATCATTGTTGGACATTTGGGTTGGTTCCAAGTCTTTGCTATTGTGAATAGTGCCGCAATAAACATATGTGTGCATGTGTTTTTATAGCAGCATGATTCATAGTCCTTTGGGTACATACACAGTAATGGGATGGCTGGGTCAAATAGTATTTCTAGTTCTATATCCCTGAGGAATCACCACACTGACTTCCACAAGGGCTGAACTAGTTTACAGTCCCACCAACAGTGTAAAAGTGTTCCTATTTGTCCACATCCTCTCCAGCACCTGTTGTTTCCTGACTTTTTAATGATTGCCATTCTAACTGGTGTGAGATGGTATCTCATTGTGGTTTTGATTTGCATTTCTCTGATGGCCAGTGATGGTGAGCATTTTTTCATGTGTCTTTTGGCTGCATAAATGTCTTCTTTTGAGAAGTGTCTGTTCATATCCTTCACCCACTTTTTGATGGGGTTGTTTGTTTTTTTCTTGTAAATTTGTTTGAGTTCATTGTAGATTCTGGATATTAGCCCTTTGTCAGATGAGTAGGTTGTGAATATTTTCTCCCATTTTGTAGGTTGCCTGTTCACTCTGATGGTAGTTTCTTTTGCTGTTCAGAAGCTCTTGAGTTTAATTAGATCCCATTTGTCAATTTTGGCTTTTGTTGCCATTGCTTTTGGTGTTTTAGACATGAAGTCCTTGCCCATGCCTATGTCCTGAATGGTAATGCCTAGGTTTTCTTCTAGGGTTTTTATGGTTTTAGGTCTAACGTTTAAGTCTTTAATCCATCTTGAATGAATTTTTGCATAAGGTGTAAGGAAGGGATCCAGTTTCAGCTTTCTACATATGGCTAGCCAGTTTTCCCAGCACCATTTATTAAATATGGAATCCTTTCCCCATTGCTTGTTTTTGTCAGGTTTGTTAAAGATCAGATAGTTGTAGATATGCAGCGTTATTTCTGAGGGCTCTGTTCTGTTCCATTGATCTATATCTCTGTTTTGGTACCAGTACCATGCTATTTTGGACCTCTTCAAGGAGAACTACAAACCACTGCTCAATGAAATAATAGAGGATACAAATAAATGGAAGAACATTCCATGCTCATGGGTAGGAAGAATCAATATCATGAAAATGGCCATACTGCCCAAGGTAATTTATAGATTCAATGCCATCCCCATCAAGCTACCAATGACTTTCTTCACACAATTGGAAAAAACTACTTTAAAGTTCATATGGAACCAAAAGAGAGCCCGCATCGCCAAGTCAATCCTAAGCCAAAAGAACAAAGCTGGACGCATCACGCTACCTGATTTCAAACTATACTACAAGGCTACAGTAACCAAAACAGCATGGTTCTATCTTTTTTAAAATGCCAGACATCTAGGACTTGGAAGCAAACAACTTAGGGGTAGTATATGAATTCCAGTATACCAAGAGGGAACTGCAATGAAAGGCTCCTTTTCTCAGTCCTTAATGGAGTAAAGTGGAGATGAGGGTGGTACATCCTACTTTGATACATCAATTCTTGGCTCTCCACATTTTCAAAGACCCTCAGACTGAGTCAGAGCAAGAGATAGGTTCCTAGACATTCAGGACAGAGGATCACATCCTTTTCCATATCCAAACAGTTGCCTTCCTTTCTCACTGCCTTCCACTGTTCCTCTCTTGAGTCTGACCAAGAAATTAAGACTTTACACCACCTTGTATAAAGCCTTTCTTAATCATGAGGCACCACACTGAATTTTCTTCCTCTCTAAACATCAGCAGTATTTGCAATCCAGTCCCAGGTTTCACCTGGCTTTTTTTATGAATCACATTTACAGGAATCGTTCTAATCTCATGTACTGAACCCATATCTTCTAGCCATTAGGAAACCGTATCTCTTCAACAGGTCCTCTCACTCATATATTTCTAAGACACCCAAACAATAAAAGCCTCTACATCCAATTGTTTCCTAAACTTTATCAGGTTATGCATCCTTGGTAAGACCATTTGCCTTTTGGTATAGTCACTCTCTAATGTATTATCCAAACTTGGACACTGTTGAGATTGAAAAGGAGGCATTTACCAGATGAGATTCCAGTAACACATGTAAAACCTGAGATTGTCCTGAGCTAGCTGGTTCATGTGGCCACCTTGCCACCACATCTATTCCAACCCACAGCAATTTTTTAAGGGCCTTTGGTGGTTTTTGTTTTAATCTATGGCCTCTCATTCCTGGAACATGCAGTTTTTCCTCAGTGGACAGGGTGGCAGAGCAGTGCTAAGGTAGGAACATTGTTTAGTCTCACCTTTTACAAATCTGACCCTCAGATCTTAATACTAGGGCAATGCACTTCAGCATGAACTTTTTAAGGTGATTTTCTTTAGTGGTCTTGCAGCCACATACTTCCCTCCTTCCATTAACTCCACAGTCTGTCATACATAGCAGTACATATCTGAACGGCACTTTTAGACAGTTCAGATGGTTCAAACACTTTTCCATTAGCCAACTAGAACCCATCTGAATAGTTCTAAAATCTGATGAGTTAAGTTTCTGGAATATTCTTTGGCTATCAGAAGGGTGGTCAACGAAGAGCTCACAGAACACCTCTTGGAGAACTATGTGTCTAAATTCACATGCAATTTAAAGGAATTTTATCTGCAGCTCAGCCACGATAGACTGCTATATATTTTTGCTTGTAATACAACAATCTAATTCATAGTGATTCGTTCACCAACCCTGATATGTTTCAAAAAAGATTTGGTGTCAATTTCACACAAAATTTTTTTAAGAAGTTTTGTTCTGTTTCAATATTTTTTCGGAGTTATTTTCTGTTCTTCCTGCCTTCCTTTATCACATCATTTTGTAGGCATTATTGACACTGTTAATGATAAGAGAGGGCACCTTTAAAACACAGATGTAAAATTTTACATGCTTCATTTAACTATTACTTTGTTTGAGATGCACAACTATGTGAAATCAAGAAATATTACTTATTATCAGCCTTTTACTGCTGAGGAAACTGAGGTACAGACAATTTAACACGTTTTTCCAAAGCCTAACAATTAAAAAAGTGACTGAACTGGAATACAAAGTCATTTTCCTGGAACTGTATTTTGTGCCCTTCAGCACTTCAAATGGCTCCTCATTGCAGGAACGTTTTTCAGCGGCCTTCACCGACACCGAAGACAGAAAGTTGAAAGACACGGGTAATGTACCAAGGTGAAAGCCAGTCACCATCCCGTGGTACCTCTTCATAAAATGTCCATTTATTTTTTGCTTGACAGATTTCTGTTTGCAATGGAATCAGCTCTGTGTGCATGGCTTTTTTTTTTTTTTTTTTTTTTTTTTTCTGGCAGTGTATCCCTCTGGCTTGAATACTTTAGCTATGACCTTAAGTTTATGTCCCTTCATATTATCTTAGATAAATGCCATCCATTGAGACACATAAGGGGTTGCCTAGTGCCTTTTTAGTCATTAGTATTGCTTTTTTAGTATCCTGCATTATCCTGCTGATACTAAAACATTACGGCATCATTTTTCATAGATCAGCAACTCTACGTACACCAGTTTAGATTACTTTGCCATTACAGCAGAATACCATTGCACTTCTTTCCCTCTTAGATAAATACAGTTGCATTTTCAACTGATTCTTCTGATCTAGAAACTACTTCTCTAGTGCTGTGTTGGAAAAGGCTAGGCATGTGTTTTTATATCCATCTGCAATGAGTCTCCAAGTAGTATTAGAACATATATTATTAGTATATTGTGATATAGAGCAAAGCTTTGGGTTTGAGTTGAAGTTCTGACTTTATCACTAAATACTGACCTGATAATAGTCAAATTACTAAACTGACCTGAGGTTCTGTTTTCCCTTTTGTCCAATGGTTATTAAATAAAATGTTTTGTATAAAAAATGTGAGACAGCCTGAGTGCTGAATGAATTGTAGCTGTCATTCAAATTAATAGTAATAACTTCTATTGAATACAAAGTAATTAACAATTTGTTTTGCTTTGCTTTGTTTAAAGAAAGAAGGTACAACATAATGGCTTATAAGCTGCATTAGTCAGGGTTCGCTAGAAAGAAAAGAACCAATAGGATTGTGTGTGTGAGTGTATATGCATAAAAATATAATTACTATATGTAATATTTTATATATATTACATCAGAAATTGGCTCACACAATTATAGAGGCTAACAAGTTCTAAGATCCACAGTCAGCTATCTGGAGACCCAGGATATCTGATAGTTTAGCTACAAATGTAGGCAGGCTTAAGACCCATGAAAGTTCTGGCGGCAGAAAAAGAATGATGCCCCAGTTCAAAGTCAATTTGACAGCAGGAATTCCTTATTAGGAGGAGAGGCAGCCATCAGGCCTTCCACTGATTAAATGAGGCCTATCTGCATTAAGGAGGGCCATCTGTTTTACTCAGTTCATCAACTTAAATGTTAAACTTGTCCAAAAACACCCTCAGAATTACCCAGAGTAATGCTGGACCAAATACCACCCTGTGGCGCAGTCAAGTTAACACATAAAACTGAACATTACAGAAGCTGTAATGGGTAACTAGAATAGTTGGTGTCCCAAGTATTGGCCTTGAGACACATGAAGGGTTAAAAAGTAAACCAACTCAAGGGCAAGTGGGCTTGGGTGGCCAAGGGCCTGCAGAGACTAAAACCACTTCCCCAAGAGCCTCAACTTGAAAAAGAACGCAAAACTTTTTTTCCCCCTTTTATGTAACTGTGGGAAACACACTCACCCATCCAAATCCAAAGAATGGACTTAGAGGCATGAAGAACAGCGAAAGTGAGATTTTTTAATAACAGTCTTGCAAGATCAGGTGTCTGGTGAACAGGCACACCGGGACAGTCACAACAGGTAATTTATCTCCTAGCATGCAAGTCCATTCCCTAGTTCCTCATTGGTCAAGTACTTTGGGGTTACAATCTTCCCGGACATCGCCTAAGTTTCATTATCCCTCTTACAAGGTTATAGATACCCTGTCCCCTTCCCCGCTTAAGGTTTGATGTTCCAATAACAAAACTTTCTTCTGTGTTATGGGCTGACCCCTCCTCTACATTCTGTTTGCTCATCGTGACCTTTTAGGCGCATGAGCTGTGCGGTTTGTTACTTTTGTAGGCTGACTGCCGGTACTTAGATTTATCGTGCCTTGAAAATGGACCTTTTAAAATGTTTTCTCACAGTAACTAAAACATGTATTTTTCATCAGATGATATATTCTTTCAAATGCTTGCTTAGGCATTCTTTTTGTTTCAGCCATTTTAAAAAATTAAACTTTCTTAATTGAATCCTGCCCAGCACAATGAAGGAATCAGCTAACTCATCCATCTCTGGTGGGGACCATATTATGTAATGAAAGTGAAATGTAAATGTATAAGTTCATTGAGGGTACCATGAGATGGAAAATTCATAGAAAGGCTATAAGAAAATACAACTTTCTCGTGAAGAAATGTCACACAGTACAGAGAAGAGAGCATTGAACTGGGAACTGGAAGAACAAACATTAATGATGCATGGCCTTGACAGTTGATTGAATCCCTCTGGGGTTAAATCCACTCATCTGTTAAATAAAATGATGATTGTATTTGAGGGTCTGTGATGTTCTTTGTTGAGTTCTAATCATTAAACATCGAGGGAGAGTTTTGAAGAATTTTTGTTTTCCTTTTTCTTTGAAATTCTGATACAGTGAATTAAACATGAAATTCTGTAGCCCTCTATGAACATTCATTTACAGAAGTTTATTTAAGTAGTATATTATAGTTTATTAAATTCTTTTCCTGTCATCCCTGATCCTTATACCGATCCCTACTGTTTGCACCATAGGTAACTGCTTAATATATATACTTGGATTAGTTTGTTTAGGATGCTTTTTTTTTTCATTTCATAAACAGCTTTTGCCACACATTCTTTTTTCTCATGTTCGTCTCGATAAAATGTTACTATTTGTCTCCCTAGTTTTTTTTTTTTTTTTTTCCTCACTGCAATATAGTACAGTAAACTTCTTCCACACCCATTTCCCTAGGAAAGGGCACTTAGATTACTTTCATCTATTACCTCAAATATGCAACCTTGACTGGGACAACTCTTAACTAATTTACAGTTTTGTTGGTATTATAAATGGTATTCTTTTCCTCCCCTTCATCTTTTTCAAATCGTTTATATCTGGTGAGGAGGAAAGCATTGATTTTTGGTTATCCTGTATTTGAATATCTTGCTTAATCCTCTTATTCATTTTAATGGTTTATAAATAGATTCTGTTGATTTTTTAATAAATGAAATATTATCTGCAATAGAGTTTGTATATCTTTATTTCTTATTCTTATCGCTTCATACCTTTTTCTTTTCTTATTACAGTAGCAAGAACTTTTGGTAGCAGTGAGAGCAATCTTTTCTCCTTCATAATCTTAAGCTAACAAAAGTTGTCAATTGAATTGAATTTGATATTTAGTGTGTGGTTTTGGTATAATACCTTGATCGAGTAAAGGGAGTTACATTTTTTTGTTTTTTTTTGAGACCGGGTCTCGCTCTGTCACCCAGGCTGGAGTGTGGTGGCATGATCTTGGCTCACTTCAACCTTTACCTCTGTTTCAAGGGATTCTTATGCCTCAGCCTCCCGAGTAGCTAAGATTACAGGTGCGTGCCACCACACCTGGCTAATATGTGTATTTTTAATAGAGACAGGGTTTTGCCATTTTGGCCAGGCTGGTCTGGTACTCTTGGGCTCAAGTGATCCACCTGCCTCGGCCTCCCAAAGTGCTGACATTACAGGCATGTACCACTGTGCCCAGCCTACATCCTATTCTTGAAAGTAAAAGCACTTTTAATATAAATAATAAACTTCATCAAATGGTATTGCTACATATATTGTATATTCATGTAATTTTTCTATTTTAGCTAAATGGTTAATCATGTTGATAGATTTTGTGATATTAAAAATAACATTTCTTGCATTTCTGAAGAAAAACTTATTTTTATACACAGATGTAATTGTATAAGAGTGAAACAAAATTAGACTATATTTTTCTCATACTGTCTTTTTTCTCTTACAGAACCAAGGTTCCATGCTGACTTCATGAAATAAATTAATGAGCTTTCCTTAATATTTATACATGGAAACATATTGTATAAAATTATCTCTCTAAAAATTTTTGGTAGGATTCTTATCTGATGTTACTGAAACTAAGGCTTTTGTTTTCTTTTGGGTGAGAGTAGTTAACATGTTTGATGAAATACTCAGTCTTTAATGTTTATTGGTTTATTCAGGTTTTGTATTTACATTTGTGTCAGTTTTAATATTTTATATATTTGGGGAAAATTCATTCATTTTTTGTAGGCTTTCAAATTTACCGATATATATTGGATCCCATTACTATATTAAATTATATTTAAACTTCTATTTTGTCTATGACTAATTTCTGATTTTAATTATAGATTTTACTTATTTGGACATTCTTTTCTCTTGATCTCACTTCCATTTCCAAAGAACAGTTTTCAGGTTTCTGAACCTATATCCATGTAAACTACACGTTCATCACAATGTCATGTTTACGGTAGACCATAAATACTTGCTGAAAAATGGATAACAGACTTATTTCTTCCACCTTAATAAGATCTTACAAGTGACAAATAATTTGTTAGAAGCAGCCTTCTATTTATAGTTAAGAGATCCAGATCCAAGGAGAGATTACAATTTTTCTCAGTCACACGTTAAGTAACTTTCTGATCAAGTTTCTTAAAAGCACAAAGACTCTGTCATCTCATCATAGTATATCATCCCATAGAGTCGTCATGGAGATTAGACGAAATAAATCATAGCACTTTGTAAATGATGATGAATTATGAACATGTTTAGAAAAATGAAGGAAAGGGAAATAGAAAGGAAGAATAGATTTGCCTGAAGATGGCACAAAGAGAGGATTCTGAGGATAATAGCAAGCATGGTGAGTAGAAGGAAACCTGGATTTGATACCAGAATATGGACCTTTGGGCCCCTCTCTGATTCTTACTATTTGCTTTATTTTGTAAATATCTCTTAACATCCCATGTATAAAATAGGAAACTACATTTTGTACATAGGCTTCTTGAAGGCTCAAATGAGATACTAGATTTAAAAGTTTTATGTAAGCTGAATCATTTTATAAAGTAATTTAAATAGAAACACACTGAATATATGTCCAAATATTGTTAGAAAACCAGTTTTCTAACAACATTTTCTCATATTTTCATTAAAAAGCCTCTTCCTGTGGCATCCAAGGAAGATACTATTATTTGCTGATTTCCACACTAAGTTGTTATAGAGAATATAGCCAATTAATTAAGAAGTAGTATGCATTCCCTCTGAAAATAATTGCTGGACATCTACAATTAGCACAAAAATAGGCAATGTGATGATTACCAGCTCTACCATACAGAAATTCAAAATCCAAAAATAGAAACCAATTGTGAGTGCAAATAACAATAATAAACAGCAAAACATGCTAAGCTTTATAAGCAAAGCACAGGAAAAAGGGCTATGGGGTTTGATAGGGGAATAAATCGCTTCCTAATACAAAAGTCTGAAAAGTGAAGGGAGTGGGTTGTGTAGGAATTGTGAAAGAAGGGTCATTTTAATTTGGGTTTGCATATATCAGAGAGGAAGGACATGTGCAGAGGGAAAAATGAAACGTTGGAACCGGGGAGGGCTCAGGCTACAGTGAGAATGGGTGAGTCCCCAAGAGGGAAATGAGAGGGTTTCTGGGTGGGGTCTTGGGGATCACAGGCAAATATAAGTTTGATTAAAGTCTCACATGCCATGCTACAGAACGTTGACTGCAAGCAGTAGGCAATTTGAAAACAAAGAAGGATTTTAACACAAAAATGAGGTGAATCAAATTTAAAGGAAAAATGAACGACAGATAGTTCCATTAGTAGGTTTTCAAAATAATCTGGATGTGATTAAATGAGCAATGGATACGAGATAGTGGCAGTGAGAAAAGGTATATTTATAGTTTATAGATATTTATAAATATATACGCATTTATACATTTATAGATGTTTATAGTTTCCAGGCAACTGGAATTGTAATGACTTGGCATATGTTCCATAAATCCAAATGCAGACTAATAACAATGACACATATGTGACACAATGACACATATATAATGACACATATGTGAGTTATTATTATTTTAGAAGAATTGTGTGCAGAAGCAAAGGGAGAAACAGAAGATGACTTGTTAACTTGTGTGCAAATAAAAATATCTGCCTTGCAGCTATGTAGCCATTCAGTACTGAAGATTAAAAAGACTCATAGAACAACCCTGGAACATTTTGAAGACTGAAAACAAAAACAACTTAGGTACTAAGAACCATAATTCTACAATACGGGTAGATGCAAGTTTGTAGGTCTTAAAAACAGTTTTTAGAGATCTGGCCTTCTGTAAAGGAAAGAATAAAAATGATGTACATAAAATTGTCTTGAAAATAAATGTTAATTTAGATTTTAAAAATAAATCAGTTTTATAACAACAAATTAAGTTTGGTGTTGAATAATACCAGAAGTATCATAGAATCCACAAATACTATATATAATACTGTTTCTTTATTGTTTTTAGTTTATTTTTTATTAGCTATTTATATAACAATTTTATTAAATTTATATAGAAAATATATCATTGAGTAATCTCTCAATTTATATTTTTATTACTCATATAGTTTAATTTTAATTTGTGTCATATATCTCACCATTGGAATTGCCATATAAATATCAAGACTTTTGTCCAGTTTTGGAAAGTACCAACTTTCTTTTCATACATGATTTGTAAAGCCTCAAAGATATTTTCAAAACTTAGCGGCTAACTCTAATTTTGAATCTTCTGTCTCTTCCATTTCCTACATATTTCCACTTGTGGGTTGCATAGTGTTCTTTGAGCATTATAACTTTCATTTCTTTGCCTTCGAGTCAGCCCAGGAGACGGTAGCAGTATTCCTGGTACTGCGGGGAGCTTTGCTGACACTGGGATAGATACCAATAATTTTACATCTACATTGATATGACTGCACTACATAAATACATCTCACTATACACAAACTAAATGGAGCCCTAACTGTTCTTAGCCAGATCCCCAAATTGCCCTTGGCAATTCCAACACCCTCTGCCAATAGAGAAAATACGACAGAAAGAATCTTGAAGGGGAAAGAGAAAGCTGACCCAAGAGACTGCAGTTAAACTATCCTTTTTTTTTGTGATCTTAAAAAGAAAAAAAGCCATGTGAACATCAAGGCCTTGAAGGGGACCCCTGAAAGTGAGGGGTCTAGAGACATACACTTCATTAGCTTCATTGTGAAGTTGTCTCTGAAAATATAGTAAAAACACATTTTGTGATATGTTTCTATTAAATAGGAGTTCTGCATTAGATAGGCTGAGGAGAGGCCAGTAGCACATCTAGGGAGCAATATTCAGTCTGTGATGATTGTAAATTGGAGGTACTGGAGGAGAAGTAAACAAGAGGGCAATCATCCTTGGAAAGGTAGTCACCGGGGGATGCTAAATAATTGACTATTAAGATAACACACCACACAATCTCTTTAAGGCAGATAGATTTGAAGGAAAGGCGCACTAATGAACTGTGTCCAGAAGTATGCAAACAGCAATGAAAATGTGACATGGGGCTAATTTCCTCTCCACTGTGACCATATGCTTGCTGAAGGCATTAATGGCACTAATTGTTGAGGGAGGACTCTGTGAAGTGCATTTTATCTGCTTTGCTGAAAAATATCACAGAAAACATAAAATCTCAAATCTGCTGTTTGCAACCCTTCACAAATCAGACACAATTTATCTGTGGTGGATTTGATATTAAGGAGAAAACCTAATCTCCCATCTGCATGGACCAAATAAATCTCCATTCAATCAAGGAGCAAAGGTTCTCCAAATGAACTCTTCATAGATGGGTTGCTTGTCACCATTTCTGAGCCAACACAGATGAGAGTGCATACTTTAGTTCTGCCTCTGAGTATGATACTCTTGATTATTGCAAAATAGCAAACAGTGGAAGTATAATGACAGGCAGAAAATGAAAGACTTTAGATTCCTAGGGAGTCCCTGAATAACAGAAAATCAGTGTTATTTCATTTCTAAGTAATTGGCTATTTAGAAACTTGGGTTCGACACAATTAGATTACCCAACTAAACTAGAAATTGTGTTTAGATACAAAATACATGTGGCATCATGGTAATTAGGCATGACCTACAGAGTGGACAGCTAAGCAGAGGACCAGATATGACTCTGAAATAGCATAAAAAGAAGGTATAAGGATTGATGGGAAAGAAAGCTCCTCTCTGCAACCCCAGAAGTCAGAATTAGATGTGAGTATGGCAAAAGAGGGAAGAGGGAAGCCACTGGCAAGCCTTTGAGAAAAATGTGGAGGCAAGAAAAATAAATTGAGGATTATTTTTTCTCTTTTTAAACGGATCAATGGACTTTCCCTATATTCTGCAAGACCTTAGGTAGGCAACTGTGGCTATACTAAAACTGTAGCATTTTGAACATTTTATTGCATTCTATTGCAGTTGGAGTGGGAAGAATAACACATTGCAGAGGCTGAGTGGTCCAAAAAAAAAAAAAAAAAAGGCTTCTCCATTCTCCACACCATCAAACACTGTGATCACAATGGAGGACTTTACAATTACCATCTTTATAGCTGGTTTATGATGCAATGATTCTATGTATCAATATAATTCTTTGCCAAGAGAATTTGTATGGTTCAATCCTTGGGTGAATAAAAACACTACCTGGTTTAAAAATACATATATTTCTACAGCATGTTATTTGCTGAACAAAGTTGGATATTCTTCTACGAGAAGCCATCATTTGAAACTTCCATGACTGGTAGCTGGAGTGGAGGTTACATAATGTTTAGCATGCCTGTCAACAGTTGGTGGTAAAATCCACTTGACCATAAACTACTGAGAGCAGACGGAGAATTGATATTTCCAACAAAAATCCCTCCAAGGGCTGCCACTTGTGGATATTCAGACAGTGCTCTGCCCAAAGGTGCACCAGCAGAGCAGGGAGAAATAGGGATCAAAATCTTGCCAGGTAGTACTCAGTTGGATCCATCCACAATGGAGCATTTTTGCTAATCTCCTAAAAGATGTTAAGCATTTCTGAGACTGGAACCTTACAGACCATACACAAGCAGAACTTTTTATCTCAAACCACCCACAGCAGTGATTCTTCAAAATGGGACAAGTCCAAAAGGATGCTGTCATATCTGTCATACTTTCCTCTACTGGCAGCCCCTCCTCTTCTTGAACTGTGGGAAAGAGTACAGACTTTCAAGTGAATAAGTAGATCTGATCTGAATCACAACCACTTCTGCCACTCAGGGGATGTGTCATCTGGGCCACAGCATTTATCTTCTCTTGGCCACCTCAAGTTTGGAATCTGAACTCTTCTGCAGAAAGGTAAACAATGGGACCTAAATAGCAGTGAATTTTTGGAGTCGTAATAGTCTAACTTGGTGATGTTAGTTGTCTCCACTATCCTTCCTCAGTTTGAAGTAATTTTGGTTTTGGTGCAGCGAATATTCTTATGCTTTTTAATTGAGCAGCAGTTTTGTTTGACATACTTTGGTCAGAACCTTCTATATATAAACTTAGCTACTGAAAACACAATCCTGCCATTATCCCTTCTTTTCACTAAGTGAGCAGTTGAGGGTAAAGGCAGTTCTACAAGTTGGCAGCTTCCCAAGAGAAAAGCAAAGAACTTAAGTAATTGATAGAACTTCATTTTTTTAAAATTTAGGATTTGTTGTCTGAATTCTTTGAAAAATCCATTTTTATTCTAATATTATTTACTTAAAAAATTGTATAAGCAATGCCAGAATTATTCCTCCTCGCAAGATGTCTTCAGTCCAGTGAGGGAAAGAGCTATATAAGCAATGTTCTATGAACCAAGTCCATTATTTACTGATAAATTGATTCTTTCAGTCAATGATATTTACTGAGCATTCGACACAACTTAGAAACTGAATGAGATGCTAGCGGCAGTGAGAAGTGGCAGAGCTCCTGCATTACAGGAACTCACAACCTGAGAAAAACACACAGGCATATCGATCACTATATTCCTGTGTGACAAATGGTACGTTCTGTGGAGGTCTGTGAAATGGGAGTAAGTTCTTTACAAGTAAAAATATGAACTTTGTTTCCACCAATATTTTAGTATAAAACTCCTTCAAAATCTTTGCCTGATATTAATGCTGCTCTTACTTCCTTGTCTTTTCTGTTTTATCTGGCCAGAAAAACCATCTCAGCTCTCTCTTGGCAAGGTTCTATACACCCCAAGTCCTGGTTATATCACTCTTTCTGCTATGAACTTTCTCTTAAGCTTTCGGGCAGAATTTTCTGTTCTGCCTAACATAAGTTCATGTGCATTTACAAAGGATAGCACTTAGTCTATTTGATTATGGTTTTAAGCGAAGTCTTATTTGTTCACTATTTCCCCTATTAAGCTGGGGGCCTCTGAAGGGCTGGCTCCTTCACTTCTGAGGACTATAAATATCTGTGCATTTTACTTAATGCATATCTGCAGGGAAGGCCTACATAATAAATGGAGGAATTTGTGAGTTTTACCAAGACTTTTGTGGAAGGATAAGAAGGCCAAGTGTAGACACTCCTTTTAAACACTTTGAAAATAATTTCAGTTGCTCACATTTATGCATAAATTATTAGAAATAGATAGGCTATTTTACCCAAGTGTAAATGCAATTTTAAGAAAGTTAGCCTGGTGAAAAGAGCATGGACTTTTGGAAGACACAAATAGAATTCAAACTTCAGTTTTTCATTTATCATTCTTATGATGTTATAGATCAAATATTAATCTTCTACTTTATTCAACTAAAAAGATTGGCCTTCCTGAAGCATGTATATGTGAGGATGTTAACAAACCCTTGTAGTAACTTATTATAATACTGTAAAATAATACCCATTTGTTTGGGTTTGTCCATAGCCTAGCATTCAGCAAACCTTGCACATTTTTGATGCAACTACATTTCCTAAGTAATGACTTTCAGATCCACAGATGAGCTGATGCTCCACATGGTACCAGTGTTAAAGGAGATGTCACCTTGATAGCAGGGTGATCTGGGAGGTAATGGCATGATGGAACCCATTATCAAGAGGCCTATGCAAAATGACTATTTCTAAATTCTCTTCCAGCATTTCAAAATCTGGGTTAATGAAATGTGACTTTGCAAAATGACTGCAGCCGATATCAAATGGATTGTTCAGTGAACAGTGCTCTGGAGCCCAGAAAACATTGTTGGGGCACTGACCTGATGGGCTTAGGATAGTCTGCAGAGACCCTTTCATACCTGGATTCTTCTTGTTAGACATAGAATACATTATTCTACATTAGTTTTTCTCCTAAATTTCTCATTTTGTGT